>NC_141044.1:22272500-22572500 GCF_052040795.2 Danio rerio
GTACGCTTCTGTGTGAGTGCAAAACGTGCCTGAGTCTGAAACTGAAAGAGAGACGTGACTTTTAAGGGACTGTTTCATATGGATTAATTAATCATTCTTACTGTTCAATGAAGGCAAACTGTCATAGTTTATTAAAGACGAAAACCCCTCACTACACGACAGCTGCACCCTCAGCAAACCTCCTCATCCCTGCAGCACGAGGACTTTATGATTAATTATGAGCGTCAAAATTGGCTGATCTGTTTTGGGAAATATTTGACTACGCGTCACTGCAAATCAAACCACTAAAGCAATATAACTGAAGAAATCTCCACTATGCTGAGCAAAAACGCTTACTGAACAGTGCATCATCGACGACGTAAGTGTGCCCAGACCCGAATGTAATGTGAGTCCGGGCCGTCGGGAGAGACGGGAGGGGGGACAAACATGCTTTGGCCCGGTTCAAGGCAACTGTACATAGTGTGAGTATACCCTCAGTCTGTAACTTTCAGATGAGTACTAGTGTTGATATAGTACAAGCATACAATTATTTCTTGACATAAGTCCACAAGTTTTCGCTACTGACCTGTTTAAATGCGTAAATTGTAAAATGAATACACATTATATATTGTTTATGCACATCATATACTGTGTTGCACAATATGAGGGTTATAGTTTGGTTTATTTTATTATTATTTTTTTTAAATAAAATTTGTACTTTTATATATTTTTATTTTCTATTTGTACTGTCATTTTCTTTTACTTGTGTTTGTTAACTGTCACAAAAATCTGATAAATAAATAAATCTTTTTAAAAAAAAAGTAATTTTAAAGAATGTTTGAAACCTGTAACAAATGACTTCCATATTAAGAAAAACAAATACTGTTAAAGTCAATGGTTACATGTTTACAATAGTTTTTAAAATAACTTCTTAAAGAGTTTTGTGATAAGTAAAAGATGTGTAAATGATCATACAATTTTCAGTTTTTAGTGAACTTATTCATTCATTCATTTTTATTTTATTTTTACTTTTGATTTAGTCCCTTATTTATCAGGGATCGCCACAGCAGAATGAACCACCAACTATTTAGGTGGTGCACAGTGCATGACCTTCCAGATGCAACCCAGTACTGGAAAAACCCACACGCTCTCATATTCACACACACTTATACACTGCGGCCAATTTAGTTTTACCCAATTCACCTATATCGCATGTGTTTGGACTGTGGGGAAACCAGAGAATATTTAAGCTTTTGTTTAAGCTATTTAAAGCTTTAGTATGTTAACAAAAAAGTGTGTTATTTAGCCAAATGTTTAAGCTGCTCTTTTTGCAGACATGAATTTAGTGACAAATTTGCAGTGAATGAAAATGATTATTTATTATTTCTCTTCAAAGATATTTCATGAGACACATTGCATTATTTTATATTATTTTTTGCAGCTTTTTGACATGTCTGGAGGCTGACATCCCTTACTCCCTACCCACTTTTATTGAATTTGAAAGTATATTTGTATAGAAGCGTCCTTTAAGTTGTTGTACAGTAAGGAAAGATCATGACATTCCATCAAATTTATTTACATATAAAAACTGTTGCAGCAATGTCAACCAAAGTTTAATAAAGCAGATGTCATGTGCCATAATGCATTTGCACTCAATATCCCGGTAAAGCTAAGATGTTTTCTAAATCAAAGACTGCCATACCCTCCTGTAACCCCACACAAATCCCTCGAGGTGAGATGTTCTTTGAAACTTTATGTGCGGCACAGCTATATCTTTAAAACAGCAATCGCAGCTCCTCGAACCTTTTAAAAACGTTACCAGGGTGAATTTAATTGGCTAGTGTTTGAATGGAGGGCAGAGGCTGGCTGCAGAGAATGCGGCTAATTAGAAAGGATCAGATATTAAATAATAAATCATTTTCAGAAGCCGGCTGACGGAAGAGACTTCA
The DNA here is from genome assembly GCF_052040795.2 of Danio rerio. Taxonomy (NCBI): domain Eukaryota; kingdom Metazoa; phylum Chordata; class Actinopteri; order Cypriniformes; family Danionidae; genus Danio; species Danio rerio. The sequence goes on from NC_141044.1 coordinate 22,274,429, forward strand.
TTCCATTAAAATATTCTCTCACTTGATTACAGTAAATTATGGAGCCTCGGGTCGATACCGCAGGCGTCCCCAGTGCACATAGCGGTACAAGCACTGCCAGAGACTTTCATTACAGAGAACGAAGGCAGTGGGCTGCTGTGATCTCTAGCTTTAGTCCTCGTCAATGTGAATGAATCATTACAGGAGTAAACACATTCTCCTCTGGCATCGTGGGCCTACTTCTCAGAACAGATGTTTAGACCTTTTTGAAGGTACAACAATTCATTACAGCTGATGGTAGATGACTGTGGTGTTTATAATCAACGATTGAGTATTTGATTGATTTTTACTGAATATGTGTATTGCATTGTGTTAAAGATATTGTTAATGGAGCAATTGAGAAATGACATTTCTGACATTTCAGTCACTTCTGTCAAAAGCCCCTATTGTGCATTAAAAAAGGTCATAATTATGTTTTGGGGGTTCTGCAACAACAGGCTGATATTTACGTCAAAAAACAGTTTAATTGTCTTATAATATGCATTTATTTTTGCCTAATTATCCCAATGACTCCCATATGATTTATCCAGCCGTTCATTTGTTCACAAACCCCTCTTTAGTGTGAGGCTAATCTGCGCTGATTGGTACGATCAGGTACGACTTAGTCTGTTGCGATTGGTCAACTGCATTCAGCACGAGACAGAGAGAAATGCACATTATGGCTTATCAACATTGTTGAAGTAGCCAGAGTGCAGAGTATATGTGTTTGATCCCAATGTAGGAGTGCAATAAAGCAATGCAGTTTAACACCGGCATATTGCTCTATTCTTAGCCATAAGTAAAAACAACTACACACATTCAGTGTTAATCTATGCAGCGGCAAAAGCTATTTTAAAACTTGATCATCGCACGTGTACAAAAAGCTCATGGTGGCCATGGCAGTGACAAATGGAAAACGATTGCAAGCTTACAAAGTGAAGTTTATTTATGAACTGATTTCGAGAGGATCACATTATGAGAGCTTATGATTGCTTGCAACCGGTCCCGCATTATTCAATTTCATATTGGCCAATCAGATGATTCCTAAGCCACTATAAATACCCTAAGTTCAATATAACAGACATCTTCGTTTTGAAGAATCCCCCCCTTCCACCCCTACTCCTCCTCCTTTCCTAGATGGGTGGCACGGTGGCCCAGTGCTACACACCCAGTTGCCTCACAGCGAGAATGTCACTGGTTCTAGTCCTTGCCAAGCCAGCTGACTTTTCTGTGTGGAGTTTACATGTTCTTCCCGGGCTCACATGGGTTTCCCTGGATTCCCCGATTTCCTCCCACCGTCCAAAAAAAACATGCAACTTAAGTGAATTGACTAATCCAAATCGGCACCATAGACATACTCCTAGTAAGTAATTATCTCTTAGGAGCAATCACAATCTGTTCATCAGCCACTACAGCAGGGGAGTTCTCGAGATCTACCTGAGCTCAAAGTCCCCTCTAGCCTTGCAAACGGGAGGGAGCCCCAAGCTCGAGGATCTTATAAGCTCAGGGATCTCTCCCGGGACACCATGCCAAACATGCTTTATAATCAATCATCAGCTAAGTGTGAACTCTTAAATGCATTTAAATGCATAAAGAAAGTGGCACGCATCACATTTTCAACTTGGCTTTAGAAAATGAGCTTTTCTCAGCCAGCAGAGAGGTCAAATCACAGTAATGCAAACTCAGTCAGAGACATAGATTTTCACTTGCAACTTGCTTTAACATGTTTAACAGTGCATGAATTGTTGTCTAAAACAAAAAAGAATGATGCATTTTATGGCTGGAACTGTTTTTATCACTTTCTGAATTGGACGTTGAAAATGAGCTTTTCTCAGCCAGCAGAGAGGTCAAATCACAGTAATGCAAACTCAGTCAGAGACATAGATTTTCACTTGCAACTTGCTTTAACATGTTTAACAGTGCATGAATTGTTGTCTAAAACAAAAAAGAATGATGCATTTTATGGCTGGAACTGTTTTTATCACTTTCTGAATTGGACGTTGAAAATGAGCTTTTCTCAGCCAGCAGAGAGGTCAAATCACAGTAATGCAAACTCAGTCAGAGACATAGATTTTCATTTGCAACTTGCTTTAACATGTTTAACAGTGCATGAAACAGTGCATGAAATTTGTGAATATAAATAGTTAACCACATATAGTACAAGCTGCATGGAGCAATAACAAGTAATGAAACACAATTAAATACATATCTTCACCTTAGAATTATAAGGTTCTATTTGACATTTTTGTAAAAATTGAGTTATTGACAAATTCTTATTAAATGACAACTTATTTACATTATGGGATGTTTTTTATATGTTGTTTACATTTTCCGACTTTTTATTTAAAAACAAATGTTACACACATACTGTTTGCTATAGTATATGGAATGCAAAAACTTTGAAGCTCAATATCTAAAAATCATTCAGAACGCAGATACAACCTTATAATTTCAAGGTGACCTTATAATTTCAAGGTATATTTTGCAAGCTACCATTTTAATTGCACTTACTTACTCTTGTGAAATGGAGGAAGAAACTGATCCATGAACTGTGTACTAATAAAGTTCCTGTCAAGCTCTGACAAAGTCCCATTCAGCAATGTTTTTTTTTCTGATAATTTCTTTAACAAACAGCCAACGAATCCCCGTTTGCAGGGTAGATTATTGCATTAATCACCAGAACATTCACTCATCTCATGATCAGTTCCACACACACCTGCTATTGTGTGAAGGGGAAGGCGTTCACATTTTACCAGATCTGGCACATCGTATTTGGTATTGTTTCATGTTGACATCAATACAAACATGCAAAAGATCCAGACGAACGACAAATCATTTAAACTCTATTTCAGAATTTTAATTAAGAAATGTATATATTTTTAAACAAGATAGACTTTCAGATTTAAACCTCAGCTGGGTGTTTTTGTTCACTTAGAGCTTTGTTGCACCCCTCAGCTAATTTTCAAAGACCCGTTTGCTACAAAAGATGCTTTTCTTACTTAGATTTTTTTGTCTTGTTTTTAGTCTAAATATCTAAAAACTCTCAAATCAAGAAAAAAAATTATTGGCGAGCAAAACATATTGTCTTGTTTTCAGAAATATAAAGTGAGTTTTCCTTAACAAGACAGAAAATTTAAGTAAGATTTATTTTTTTTTGGCAAATAATATGGGCTCTAATATTTCCTTTACATGCATTTTTATTTCATTTTTTTGCTAATACTGATTTGCTAATGCATCTTTGCTGAAAATGACTCATGCTTGAAATATAATTAAAATGTACTGACCTCAAACTTTTAAATGGTGTATAAAATAACTATACTGTATAAATATATTTGATTAATTAAAAAGTCTTGAAAGACTACAGGGATTTGAAAGTATGACAGTCTATGTTTATATGATCAAAGGTATATCTGTAGCTTGAGTCATAAAGCGAGAAAAGTCTAGTTAGATTACAGATCAATCAGTCTTATGAAATATCTGTGGTGAATCAAAAAACATGGAGAGCAACAAGTGTAGTTTGATCACAAATGACTATTTTGAAACATTTTAGTTTAACCTGTGAAGTGCAACTCAAAACAGGCTTTTATGAAACCCTGTTTTTATTATAGAATCCAAAACTTTAGGCACAACCATATAGATTGATTCCTAAATATATTTAATTTAGTTATTTTTATGAATTAAAGCATATTTGACTCATTCTTTCCCAAGTTATTACAAATATCAGAATCATTTCATTTAGTAGGGAATTTCCAAGCAAATGGCTATGAATCAGAAACATGAACCCCTGAACAGAGACATGAAACCCCCTTGTTTCAGCAGGGTGTTTTCACACCTCTACATTGGAAAAAGTCAGAAAAGTGGGCGTGTCCAGCTCTGTTTAGGGGGGAGTGTCGGAGGTAGAAAAGTGGTATGGTCTATTTGGGCACGCGCAAGTTTCAGAGTCAAAACACACACACACACACACACACACACACACACACACACACACACACACACACACACACACACACACACACACACACACACACACACACACACACACAAACATGGGAGAAGGTGATGGTGTTTACATGGACATCTGTAGTCGAATTATTTGCCAAAATATTAAATGGTGTACTTTAACTGCAGTTTGGCTCTTTCAATTAGGGAATTAATTCATGCCCCTCGCGACAGACGAGATATTTGATTCGAGGAACTGCTCTAAGCGTGTATTTTTGTGTGATACCGCAAGGCGAATGAGAGAAAAAAAAACCTCAGCATTTCCCGGAAACTTAGATGCACACGGCAGGTAGTGTCAGAAAGCAGCGTATGTTATTCCGATCACAAAATGCAGTGAAAATCCTACACGAGGTTAAAGTTTGGTTGTGGTGCTAACATGTTTACATGTGCTATAATTAACTTAGTTCGATACGAACAAACTGAATAAACAAAGAGCACTGGTCGCTCACTTACTAAATCTGTAGAGACAGGACAATCACCAGCAACTAGAGCCGCGTCTTTATTTAGAGAAGACTACAAGCAAATCCGGATCTCAGCGTTTGCAGATGAGAACAGCTCTCAGGTAAACAATAATCCTCCTTAGACATGTAAGTTATTGTTGTCGAGCGTCGCGTACACTGTTAATCCACATGTGACTCCAGCTGCACTCTCACAGAGAGAAAATGAAAACAAAACTTAACTGCAGCAAACTATAAAAGCAACACTTCACGCTTGTTTTGCCAACACAACGTGGCGTCTCTGTTGTCTAAACACTGTGACAGTAATGAATATTAATGAAGTTGCACAATAGAGCGCGATGATTGGTTTGAACCAAGCCTTACTCATGCATTAATGCATCACACTGTAAGACGTAATAAGACTCACTCTGGCTCAGACATCCAGTCTGCACGCTGGAATACAACGCTATTATGTCATGGCCGTGATGCAGCTTCAAAAATTCGTTTCAAACCGGAAGTACGAATTTGCTTGAAATAACGCAAAAACAACCAATTTACACTTTTTAGTGAAATATAGGTGTCCTAACAGTGTTTTTAGCAGTGTGGGACACATATACGACTGTCAACAGCTCAAAAAATGTGTTTTGGTGTTTCGTGACCCTTTAAAAACATAAAACAAAAGCATTGCAGACTCTCAAACAGTGAGATTGGCTGAAAATGTTGTTGAGGGCCAATAGTTAAACATGACTTTTGCTTTAACTTGCACATAGTGACTACGTCATGTGTGCCACATGGTATTACCACATGGTTTCTTTATGTCGGAGTCACCCAGTCATGTCTTCATTGTTTGCAGCTTGTGCAAAATGCTGCTGCTCGCATGTTAACTAACAGTCAGAAAAGTGAACACATTACACTAATTCTCTACTCCCTCCACTGGCTTCCTGTTTGATGTTTGTTTTTAATACCATTAATGGCCTTGCTTCTTATTTATGCGAAATTTTGCACATTCACTAACTCAGTAGAGCTTAGCCATCTGCTGACCAACTTCTGCCTGAAGTGTCTCGGTCAGGATAAAAGCAGTGGGGTGACTGCTTTTTTGCAGTGGCAGGTCCTAAACTCTGGAATACCCTTCCAACTGAGCTTCGTACAATCACTGACCTGCCACTTTTGAAAGCCCAAGGTTAAGACTCGTTTAAATTGGCTTTTAATGCAAAGCACTGACACTTAATTATGTTTTAACGTCTGTTGGATTTTATAGAATTTTTTGTATTGTTTTGCATCGTCTCCTTTTCTGTTGTGTTGTGTAATATGCTTTTACTAGTGTAAAGCACTTTGGTCAACCTTGGTTGTAGTAAAGTGCTATATAGACCTTTTTTCTTAGAACGCAAAATTACCCATTATGCTTTGCGTGTATACGGAAAGGAATGCTTAGAACTTCCTGTCGGCAGCTGATGCGTATAAACAGTCACATTTGGACAGCTTTGAATTTATAGTTTAATCTGTTTTACATGCTTTTTACCTTTTTACTTTCATCTTTGAACTAATACTGTTGTCGATCAGCACCACCTCCTGGACTGATCATTTTAAAAATGCGATCCAATAGGATGAAAAACAGCTGCTGCGAGGCATTTTCCTCTCTTTGTCAGACGGCATCTTCTGCTGTTTAAAAGAAGCCTCGGCACCGATAAAGTCAATATTTTCTCTTTCAAACAAACAAATGACCAGCCCAAACAATTGTAATTCACCAAAATGTTTGGCACACACACGTAGCCTACTGTACTGTCCCACTAATACACTGATTTAATAAGTGTGACAAAGTGAAAATAAAGTGACATTTTGAAGACAGAAAAACACAAACCGTGGTAAATACAACACACTAAATGAAACATAAAAGGCTCGCATTTAGAACGAACAGCAAATCAGCCAGCAGAGTATCAGACTTTTATTGGTAATTTTTGTAAATTGCATGACACACCTGTTAAGTTTCATGCCAGTAATCTGGTTTGCTCTATGATGCAGTGAAGTATTTCGTGTGGCTTGTCGAGTTGCTTGCATGTGTGTGTGTGTGTGTTGAAGAGCCGCTGAGCTAATAGCTGACAGGCCGAGGAAACACACACACGCTGTATTTCGGACGACAGACAACGAACTAGGAGAATGTTTCTCTCTCGTGCTTGAACCACATCTGACAGATTAACAGATTTAAAACAAACCTTCCAAAGTTGTGTCACAAAAAATACTCTGTTATACACTCAAAACAGTGCGGAAAGTACCTATTGTAAACGCTGTAAACGGAAGTTCTAAACATTCTACATTCTAAAAAAGGTCTATAACTAAAAGTTGATTGATTAATTGTGCGCGCACACACACACACACACACACACACACACACAAACTACACAGCCTTTGCTTGCACTCTATTACACACACACACACACACACACACACACACACACACACATGCAGGTATTTACCACACGCAAGTTAATGCCGGATCCATTAAAATAAATAACGGAACGCAAAACATGAATATCCGACACTTACTTACAACTCCAGGACAGGATCCGGCAAGATCCGGCTTAAATTAAGCACTGAATTTTGACAGCTGTTTGAGTCGCTTCTCAATGAACTACACCTCTGTGTAGTAAATGTTGTACGTGGAATTACCACATGGTTTTATTCCAAACTCACCTCGTAACTCCAGTCAAAGGGTTGAAATACATATTTCTATGAGATGATTCCATAGTTGTGTGTTTATCAGTCCAGATGAATCAATAAAACCAATTAAATCTTCTGTTCATTCAGCGACTACTATTTCCCAAGGGGATTTCATGGGTTTATTCATCTGTATTTGGGGGGGTTTGTAGATTTCCATGGGAACACCTTCTTGTCTTTGGAGGAAGACTTAATACTGGTAACACTGTCTTGCACATCTTGACAAAAAAGCACAATCATAGTTCTTGCTCAGTTACGTTTGCAATTTCAATTCGATTAATTGCCCAGCCCTAAGTTCAAACCTTGGTATGTCATTCAAGGCATGAATCAGCAAATACAAAACCACATGAGCAGTGTATACAAATCTCCCTAATAGTCCTGTGACCCAGCATGGCTGGTTTCAACACCTGTTCTGTAAGGAAACGGCAGCTGCTCTGTATAATGACCATCGCCTTCCCTCTTCTGGAAATAAAACGCACTGTTTCTCTCTCATAAGCTCATCTTTGAACAGCAAGCCTCTCCTTAGCTGTCAGTCTTTAGACGGTGGAGGACGATGTCGAGGCTGCTGGGAAATGAGCTGGATGCTGGGAAGGGTTATTTTGACTGATTTCGGAGATGATAAAGCCTCATGTGGGACTCAACTCCTATTTCTTTTACACACAGGCACTCAGGCAGCATATTATAAAGCGTAACCCCCTCATTCTCACACTCTTTTTTTTTTTCCCCTGCTCCCTTTCCTTTTCCATGAAACTCCTACGCTTTGCATTGCTCTCCTTCTTTTCCTTACATTCATAAACATCCCCATCATCCCACTCTCACAGCATGGTTCCAGCTGAAGACATCCAAGGGGGGTTCAGTGTGCAGATGTACAGTACATTCAGATGAGACTGTCTGACAGTTTCGCATGTAGTAATGTGTTAGTGTAGAGTAAGCACTGGGAAGCAGCCATGGGATTGTTCAATGGTGTCCAACAGACATTTAGTGTTAGCTCCAGAATGATATAGGCTACAGTATATGGCATTTACTTGACATACAGTGTGGAAAACAAGCATGTATGAGAATTTCTAATCATATTTTTATTCTGTTGACTAAGACTAATTCATTTTTACGGATTCTTTCAGTGATTTTTTTGAATAGTTATTTTGCTAAATTATCTGGAAGGTTTTCTTAAAGGGTTTTTGATGAACCACCCCACTCTATTCTCAAACTTGATCTAAATCATGGCATCACTTGCTTGACAAAGTTAAGTAGACCAAAAGATCCTCAAAAGCTAGACATCATGCCTAAATATAAAGAAATTACAAAAAAGACAAGGAAAATAATTGAGATCTACCAGTCTGGAAAATTTTATGAAGCCATTTCTAAAGTTTTGAGACTGGAGTGAACCACTGTGAACCCATTAGCTAAATAATGGCAGAAACATGGAACAGTGGAGAATCTTCCCAGGAGTGTCCAGCCAACCAAAAATAGCCCAGGAGCACAGGGATAACTCATCCAAGTGGTCACAAAAGACCCCACAACAATATCCATAGAACATCAAGCCTCACAAGGGGGTGTTCATGACTCCACCATAGGAAAAAGTCTGGGCAAAATGGTTTGCATGGCAGAGTTCCCAGACAAAATCACAGCTGAGCAAAAAGAGCATATGCACTCTTCTCACCGCATTTCAGAAAAAAAGAACAACATACAAACAGTAAAATGTGGTGATGGTGGTGGTTGGGTGATGGTCTATGACTGTTTTTCTACTTTAATAACTGATAGACTTGCTGTGATAAATGGAATCATGAATTCAGTTGTGTACAAACAAAATCCTAAGGGAAATGTCTGGCCATCTGTTAGTTATGTCTAGCTGAAGCAAACTTGGGTTCTGCAGCAGGACAATAATCCAAAACAGACCAGCAAAACCACTTTTAAATTGCTAAAGAAAAACAAAATAAATACATTGGAGTGGCCTAGTCAAAGTCCTGAACTGAATCCAATTGAGATGCTGTAGCATGACCTTAAAAAGGCAGTTCATATTTAAAAACCCTAAAATGTGGCTGAATTACAACAATACTGAAAAGATGATTGGGCGATAATCCTTTCACAGTGCTGTACTGACTCTTTGCAAGTCATCAAAAAGGCCTGATTGCAGTTGTTTCTGACAAAGGTGGAGCAGCCCATTATTAGGTTTAAGGACAAACACTTTTTCTCACATGCCTACGTAGTTTTGTATTTTGTTTTCCCTTAATAATAACCATAAAAAAAAAAAAATAATAATAAAAACTTGTGCTAACCTGTGTTATCATTGGTATTGCTTTATTATACATATATATATATATATATATATATATATATATATATATATATATATATATATATATATATATATATATATATATATATATATATATATATATTTATAGAATATAATTTTACAATTATTTTCCAAACTGAATAATAGCACTTTTTATCTTCTGGTATCATCCCTGTCTACTATCCAACCCCTCCAAAAAATAATAATAATAAAAATTATAATAATACTTATACTACTACTACTACTACTACTACTACTACTAATAATAATAATAATAATAATAAAATATTAATTTTCTTTTCGGCTTAGTCCCTTTATTAATCTGGGGTCGCCACAGCGGAATAACCCACCAACTTTCCCAGCATATGTTTTACACAGCCGATGCCCTTCCAGCTGCAACCCATCCCTGGGAAACATCCACACACACTCATTCACACACACACACACACACACACACACACTACGAACAATTTAGCCAACCCAATTCACCTTTATCGCATATCTTTGGACTTGTGGGGGAAACTGGAGTACCCAGAGGAAATCCGGGCAAACGGGGAGAACATGCAAACTCCACACAGAAATGCAAACTGACCCAGCCGAGGCTCGAACCAGTGACCTTCTTGCTGTGAGGTTAACGTGCTACCCACTGCACCACTGTGAAGCCCAATAATAATAATAATAATAATAATAATAATAATAATAATAATAATAATAATAATAATAATAAGTAATATAGTTGTTATTTTTTGTTTTATTTAGAAATAATTTTGTTATTGGGTCTGTTTTAAGTATTGTTGGAGGGAGGGGGGTATTTTTCCACTCTTGGATTGATTGATGTAAATACAATTGCTGTCCATTATACATGCAAATACATTAGAGGAAGTAAAAAGTTCACTTGCATCTTACGTATGTATCTTATGTGTTAAAACTGCATCTGTGAAACCGCTAACTGACCTACGATCAGTGAAAGAACCACCGCACTTCCCACTTATTACATAGCACAACCCAAAATTATTCATATCTAAAACATATATTAACTGTGTGTACTTTGAGGCCTGTTTTATTTTGAGACCAAGAATAACACCGTCTTTAATCTGACCTATTTGCAGTGTTTTGTTTGGTTAACCTTTTCACCCTTACCATACTGTACATCCCTACTTGTTTCTAAAATCCCATATGGTGAAAATAAAACATTTTCTTGGTAAATATATATATTTATTTATATGTTAAATATATTTTGTAATACAAAATATATGATTTAAATCTATTTTAAATATAAAGTATTTCAGAGCTAAAGCTAATACATTTCAAACCTTACAAAAGGGATCCATTATCCATTATTTGAAGAAAATGTAAAAAAGCAATTTAAAAAGTTTCTTCCTTGCCTTTATATAGATATTACACATGATAGTAACATGTAGATGATATATGTTTGGTGTATTTTTAGTTTTTACATAATTTTGTTTTACTTTGTATTTGGAAACTAAAACATATCTACCATTTTTGCCATATGGGACATTTACAGACAATTGGCTCCTCATGGCCCTTGAGGTCTCTGCAATTTCAAGCTATTTACATCATGGTTATTCCACATTACTTCATTCTCAGCTTTTGGGTTTGTGGTCTTGTTTTCTTTTTCGAGGCTGCGAATGATTCTGCGGATACAGTCTGTTCTGCCAGGAGACTTTCTCATCCCACAGGAACGCGGCAGCAGTGCAACTTTAGCTCAGTCTAACAAGGCTACACATTGCCGTACCAGCCCACTCGAGGGCTTTCAGTTGCATTCATCTGTTCTCACTTTCATTTATTTTATTTTCAGATTCATTGTTTGAAACAGTCTAATGATTTGAACCCTGGTCAGGCCCCATCTGAGAGACAAACTCTTCTACATGAGCGGAAATGCGTAAATTGAACGTTTCCATTTATGCAGCCTGTTTCTAAATCATTATTTGTTTGGGCTGTGCTTCAGTGCACTCTGTTTACCACATTCCCCGCCACTCGAACAAGCCCTTTATTAAGTGAAATGCCTGGATAAATCAGGTCACTAATTCCACCTCTGGTGTAATTAAGCTAAACTGAGTTGGAGTAGTCATTATTGTAATATTTGTAATATGTGAAATGCTGACTTTGTCCTGTTTGTTAGATATTGTGGGCTGAGTGTTATTTTTGTCTCTCTCTTAAAACAATTAATGTGTGTCTTTGAGGTTTAACGGAGTAATTGATTTGAACAGCTCTCTGCCCACAGAATAAATTGCATATTTGTTTCAGAGTTTTTGGTTATTTGCAATCTTGCTGCTTCAAGTGCATGTTATAGGTCTGGTGTAGCAGTCACATAATCTTCGTTATACCCATACGCAGACCTTGATGCACACCTCGAAAAAAAAATGCAGTTACACATCGCAACTACACAGAGTGCAAGTGATTGGTCGGCTTGGTAGCAGTGACTGGTGTGGGTGGGGCAGAGAGCTGTGGGAGTGGAGGGAGCCTGGTGGTGCGAGTAGCTTAATAAGTCTCATGTCCTGCAAAGTAGCTCGGGATGGATACTTTTATTTTTATGATTAAAGGTAGAAACATGCAAACATATTTGTTTATCTGATCCATGTAACTGTGCCCACTGCCAGTTTACCCAATTAAATTTGGGTTGCCTTTGCTGAAAACACAATGCATTTCATTTCAGTCACAAAGGCTGCCCAATGTGGGCAAAAATGCAATCTCTGGAGGACAGTAGCAGCCTCCCAAGTGAGATGCAGGTTCAGAGATAAAAAAAATAATAATAGATTAATAAATATGTATAATATATATGTATAAGGTGGTTTTTAATTTGCAAAAAATACAAATATTACAACTATAAACATTAACTGAGCAGTTGGTGTTGTCAATCTGGCAACCTGAATGTGAGTCAAGTCACACTTGTTGACAAAACCCTGCATAATAAAATCAATGCTATATACTGCACTCTTAATGTTGCTGAATATTTGACAGTTCATGCCTCTTACTTCCTTGAATGAGTAGAAGTTTGCACAACTTTTACTATAGCAATGCAATCCAAAATTGTCAAATAAATTTCACACCAAGAAACTTAGACACTCCACTGACTTCTAGCATTTTGAAAGTGTTATTGCCAGAGCAGCACAAACAAAACAACCTCAGCTACATAAATGGTATGTGCCATGTGGTCACTCGACACAGTATAAAACAGGCTTTTGAATTCTAGTGCAAGTCTATTCTAAATGTACTATTCTCCCATTGTTTTTCTATGTGAACATGTACTTGACAGATGCGTCATTATTACGCTTACATCTTGTGTCGTTTGCAGTGCCTCTAACATGAGCACTTCATTTTTTAAACAGAGTGTCAAGTTAAAGGAAACGTTAACTGTCAAGTTAAAATAATTTCAATAATGCCACTTATCAATGACAGTTCCAAAGCAGTGGACTAGTTAGAAGAACTCTAAGGTGGGGCAAGTAATGCACGCTTTTGTTTACAAATTGGCATGACAACTCTGTCATTTGACGTTAACATGTTGGAGAATAAAAAAAAACATTGAAGACTGCAACTCAATTTTCTGTTGTTTGGACATACTTAATCATACTTGATCTAAAAGTATCTGGCTACATTTAAAATATAGGATTTCTAAATGTAAATTATGTCTGGCTTTTTAGGTCATGTAATAGTTTTGTGAGCAAATGAAGGAAGTTTCTATGTAGAATGTGTTGTGTTTTGCAAGAGAAGCTTTTTGATCAAATGTAAAAATATCACAATAAAAGGTCCTCAGTGTTACACAAATATTTAAAGCAGAATTTAAAAGTTTTGTGAGTAAATGTAAGTGGATAAAAGTGAGTTTATACGTGGAACTAATATTTTGGAGACCGTGTAAATGTTTTGGGGACAAATAAAATGTTTCTTGGTGGAACACATAATTTAAGGAAAATAGCAAACTTTTGCAAGAGAATGTGAACAAATTTCATGATTTTCAGTAAAAGGCAAAAGTTTTATAAGGGAAAGTTTTGTAAATGTACATTAATTTATGTGAGAACTGCAAAAGTTATCTAAGTGAATGCTAAAACCTATAATTTTCCCATTATTTTCTGTCTCTGTTGACTTTTATAGGTTTTTGGTTTATACAAAACAAGCACTTAATGACAAATTGATAAATAAATGTTGAGTATTCGAAATGATTTTAAGGTCAGTAATCATACATTGTGTTGGAGGAAAATGTATTTAAAAAGAAAACAAATTATATGCCAAGAAAGCATGTTCACTAGACTTTAAACAGTATCTGGATGCTCTTTGTTTCACTAAAATAGGTGTTCATATGAACATTTGCATCTCAGCATTAATAATATTGTAATACATTGTTGTAGAAATGGGATTTAGGAATTACTGTGGGCCTCCCAGTTTAAAGTAGAGGGATGTGCTACATTAGCATAGCCATTAGCATAGTAATGTTCAGCCCAGGATATTAAAACAGCTCTGCTCTGGCCTTAACCTTTCGATTATCAGTGAAATAATGTCCTTCCAAAAGATAACAATCAAATTAAAACCCTGCAGACCATTTTTGTCACTATTTATCAGGGAAATTTTTTTACCATTATTGGCATGACGTGGAGCATACATTCATTATTCATTTAATTTATTTCTCTATCAGTTTGCTCAAAATTAAATAATTGATCTGGTACGTGTGGCCTAGGAATAAACCCTACTCCCTGGCTAGTTTTAATGTGCTATCCAGATTTGTAATATTGATAAAAATAACATTAGACTTTCATTTATTTATAGATTATGTTTATTTTTTATAGAAAATATATAGAATTGTACGTTATTTTGTTTAATTGTGTGGTATTGCATGATGCCATACACATAATCTTTTAAAAAGGGTTTAATTAAATTTAAATAAATTTAATTTAATTTAATTTAATTTTATTTTATTTTTTAATTAAAGGTTGATTGAGATGGATAGTGTTGTCCTATAAACAAACAAATAAATAAATAAGACTCATTCACCCATTTATACTTATTGCACAAATTAAGTTATAATATATATATATTCAAAATGTTGAATGAACAAAACGTAGGGGTGGAAATCTATATCTATATCTATATATATATATATATATATATATATATATATATATATATATATATATATATATATATATATATATATATATATATATATATATATAGATAGATATAGATATAGATATAGATTTCCACCCCTACGTTTTGTTCATTCAACATTTTGAATGTTCAAAACATTCACAATCTGATTTTGTATATACACACACACACACACACACACACACACACACACACACACACACACACACACACACACACACACAAAATCAGATTGTGAATGTTTTGAACATTCAAAATATATATATGCTCATTTTTATATATGCTCATTTTTATATGATAAACAGGTTTAATGTTTGAAAATTTGTTGAGTGTCGAGCTATAATGAATAACATTTTGTGACCAAATTTATATATTTAAACATTTTTGTTGATCGTGTTTGTGTGAAATTAAAGCTTAAATTGAATCAATTTCCTCATATAAAATGTCTGTGTCTTTTCAGAAGACTCTTATTAAACTGTTTGATTAATCTGAATTTTATTGCAATTGTTTGTTTACAAATGTTAGTATGAATTTTAAGTTTTTCAGACTTTCAGTGGAGGGACATAAATCTCTCCAATTTGATTAAAGTATCTTTGTTCCAAAGGACAAACACATTTCTAATTGGTTTGGAACGATATGAGAGTGGAACAATGATTGCAGAATTTTAATTTTGTTGTGAGCAAACATGCCAATGTAAAGTAGTGTGCATAACACAAGTGGAGTCCTTCTAATTCATGCAATTTTGATGATTTTATGTGCCTTTTTTAATTTTGGTATTACTTCTCATCCAATATTTTGTGTAATCACTTTTACTTTAGTATCTGAAGCATCCTGACCTCTACAAGATAAGGCTAAAATGGTCATATTTTCAAATGTAATGTTCATATTGGGGGTTTACTTTAAAGCCCACTTATTATTAGTCATGACAATGTGAGAAGGATTGCCAGCAATTGAGCTTAAACATAATGTCTATGCCACAGCAAAAACTGAGAAAAAATGTCTTGTCCTCAGTCATTGTATGTAGGATACTCACCATTAAGTTTATTACAGTCAATTACAATTTTCTATATGTCACTGTATAGTAGATCGATGATATATACAGTGTTCTTATGCTTTCCAATCAAATGAATAAAAGCTGATTTCTTGTTGATGTCGCACAAACTTCTGCAGCACACAAAGAAATGAGCGGCTGAGGTTCAGAAACACAATAACACAGAGCAGATCATACACTGCTGCAAAAATGCTGTGTTCCACACAATCGATTTCGGTTGGGGCAATATAAAGTGTTTAAGTTAACTTTTACTTTTTTACAAATTTAAGTGGATTCAACATAAAACACATTGTCCCCAAAAGCTCAAGCATTGTGTTGTTTCAGCTCATTTTAAAGTAGTAGTTTAAACAAACAGCAAACATCTTTTTTTTTTTTTTTTTTTGAGTATGTACATTACAAGTATTTGAATTTTACAGTGATTGCTGTATTTTAAAACTGGTAAATAGACTCAGCATTTCACTTTAAAAAGAGGTTAGTTGAATTTACTTAAAAAAAAATCAGTTCATAGTTTTGAGAAAAAAAAGATCGGTTTATAGTTTTAAAAACTCGCTGACACTAGTATCGATGTTGAAACAACCCTACTGAAAACTATATTGATAAAAGTTTCTTCTCTTTCTCTCTGTGTGCAGCTTGAAAATGGAGACAAAGGGAAAGGGCCTAAAACAGCAGCAACAGAATCACAAGAAACTTCTGGCAGCCATGTTGTCTCAGGACTCATTTGACTCCATGCCTGATTCGGCTCCATCGGTCACTGAAGATGAGATGGAGGATGAGGACGATGCCATGGAGCTGCTGGGTAATACAAAATATACACACACTCACTTGTACAGCTACCTTTATCGGGACTTCCCATTAATGTAATGATTTTTTATATTGTACAGATAAATTTTATATCCCTCAGCTCTAACTCTAAACCTAAAATTCACTGTAAATAATCTGGATTTGTACATTTTTAAAAATACATAATTATGTGATTTTATTTGGCGTTTTCCACATGGAGACCAGAAAATAGCAAAAATGTTCCCACAGGTATTGCAATACCAGTGTATGTTAAGCTTGTGGGCACGTTTGGAATGCAAACACACACACACACACACACACACACACACACACACACACACACACACACACACACACACAGTACATGACCAACAGCAGTCAAAATCTCATACATACTGAAACACAGTTACATGTTTGTGGCTTGAATCATCACTGATTTTGAAAAAAACATTTGCAGTTAAAATTTTGTCCTAAATGCTTTTTGATATCTGAAGCACATTCAGCCTCATTTAAGTGTTTAAATGTATTAGTTGATGCTCAGTTTGTTTTTGAGTGACTTTTGTAAGGGTATACAGTGTTAATCGATTAGTATTATGACAAAGGGCTCTATTTTAACGATCTAGGTGAAAATTATAAAATGCATGGTGCAAAAGAGGGTGTCCAAATCCACTTTTGCTATTTTAAGTATGGAAAAATACTCTGCGCCCTAGCGCATGGCCTAACAAGGTTTTTATGGGTGTTTTAGCGTAACGTAACGTAACATAATGTGCATTAAACCAGTCAGAGTCTCATTTCCCGTTACCTTTAAGAGAAAGTTGCATTGCACCATGGCACATTTGCTATTTACATGTCGAACTTTGTAAGTAGAAAAACTGAACACTTGTGAGAAAACAGTTAAACAGACCATCTGCAGCATGAGGATAAAGAGTGAGCCTCCTCCATTCGGCCTCTATACTTTCTCTTTCTCTTTACTTATACTTTTTCATGCATCAGAAAACAGTGTTGTATGCACTTCACTGAAGACATCTCCACTGTGGACAAATCTAAACTAGTTTTTATTAAAGTGAATATAAATATGCATATAATGAATAATACTGCTAATAATAATAACATTATAAAATAAAATGATCATGAATGAACTGAAAAAAGGCATAAAGAAGGCATGGAGGCAGTGTTTTTTTATTAATGTAGGAAATATACATTTTTGTAACATATTTGTGGAGAAATTTGTGTATTGCTGTACATATTGTAAGTATCAAGCAATGTGTAAGTAAACCCACATAGGTGCAATCAACGTGCTCTGCTATGGACTTTAAACCTGCTTTTAGATGGTCAATGGGACAGATCTTCAAAATAGCAACGCGCCAACAATGCGCCTTAAACCACTTCTATATTTGACCGGCACACCCATGAGTCCATAAAGTGGTGCAAATGGATTTGCTATTTAAACAACGTGGTGCAAAACGTGCAAATTAGGGTTGTGCTGGTCTGAGAATAGCAACAAATCACACCTAACACATCTTGCACCTTGTTGCGCCGGGTGAAAGGGCTCAAGGTTTCATTCAGAAATTTTCGGCATAAGTAACAACACGCATCAATAAAAAACTAAATAAAAAGAGTAAATGTAAAAACAAAAGCTAATTCAAATTAAAATCAATTTCGATATTAAACAAATAATGCATTGCTTATTTTCTTTATTTTAGGTCAAATAACTAAATTGCTGCATTTGAAAAAAGCTCTTCAGAATCATTAGGCAAGCGCAGAAGCTCCATTGACTATACTGGGGTAAAATAAATGCTCATATTATAAAGACATGGCGGGGGAAAATGTAATTTAATGCAGTGCTTCTTGTACAATCTGAGACTTTAAACTGGATAACCACTTTAAATTGGATATCACTCAGCTAGTGGTGATCGCTGATTTTTTAAAGAAAGCAGACCTTAAATGTTACAGTTTTTGCATTGGCATACAATTCACCAGAAGCGTTTAACCTAGGTTACTGGCAAATTAAAAGTCCTATTAGCATGCTTCGGCATATACCCCGTTCTATTCTATTCTATTCTATTCTATTCTATT
Organism: Danio rerio; assembly: GCF_052040795.2. Lineage (NCBI taxonomy): Eukaryota > Metazoa > Chordata > Actinopteri > Cypriniformes > Danionidae > Danio > Danio rerio. Next base: position 22,292,919 of record NC_141044.1, read on the forward strand.
CTATTCTATTCTATTCTATGAAATTAAATGAAATAAAATGAAATCAGGTGACGCAGTGTCGCAGTAGGTAGTGCTGTCGCCTCACAGCAAGAAGGTCGCTGGTTCGAGCCTTGGCTGGGTCAGTTGGCGTTTCTGTGTAAGAATTTGCATGGTCTCCCTGCGTTCGCGTGGGTTTCCTCCGGGTGCGCCGGTTTACCCCATGGTTCAAAGACATACAGTACAGGTTAATTGGGTAAGCTAAATTGTTCGTAGTGTATGAGTGTAAATGAGTGTGTGTGTGTGGATGTTTCCCAGAGATGGGTTGTGGCTGGAAGGGCATCCACTGCGTAAAAAGTGCTGGATAAGTTGGTGGTTCATTCCGCTGTGGCAACCCTGGATTAATAAAGGGACTAAGCCGAAATGAAAATAAATAAAATAAAATAAATGTAATAATTTTATTTTTTATTTAGTTTTATTTTTCCCTAATGGTCAAGATGATTTTCAGTACCCGAATAAGTGTTATTATCAAGTATTCCAGAGAGCTTATCATTGTATACATATAGAAACAGATAGCAGCACTTTTAGGTAATCATGTTATGGACTAACGAGTTTGGTTTGTATTACACTGTTCTCAACAGATTGTCACATTTGAATCCCTGTGAATCACTATGATTCAGTGATTACAAGAGCGTGGCATGCTAAGTCCCTGTTCCTGTGCTGTTGCCAGATCACCCCTCAGGTACCCGAGCGATGTGGCACTTTAGCTCTGTGGCATTAGCAGGTTGGTCCCTGCATGGGTGTAAGACGTAACCCTGCGCCTCCCACACAAAACACAGCCGGTGCTTGGGGCAAATCTGTCCTTTTCAAACTTCAATAGAATTAAAAGCTTGAGCATGTAAAATGCTTCTATATTTTATAAAGCAGAAAATACATGCTTTTTCTATCAGATTCTACCAAAGGGTAATTGTGTCTTTAAAAGAAGTGCATATTTACCATGTTCTTGTTGCAGTGTATTTTACATTTATTATAAAGATAAAACTGGAGACACATAATTACTTTGACATTTCTGTATGTAATGAATCACATTTAATCCCTGATTCATACAGACCACATTCCACAATTTAGAAAGCATGTGATCTGATAACAAAAAATAAATAAATAAAAATCATCTGCACTGTTGCAAGAGATTTTAAATGTAAAATGTATTCAGTACTTTAAACAAAGCACACATTCAGAGATAATAATAATAATAATAATATTAATAATAATAATAATAATAAATAATAATTACTTACATTTATATAGCGCTTTTCAAGACACTGCAGCATCCACCTGGATGACGCAATGGCAGCCATATTGCGGCAGACCACACACCCACACACTAGCTGACAGGTGGAGAGGACACAATTATGATATACTGTATGGGGATGGTTGGGAGGCCATGATAGAAAAGAGGCCAGTGGGCAAATTTGGCCAGGATGCTGGGGTTAAACCCCTATTGTTTTTCGAAGGACATCCTGGGATTTTTAACAACCACAGAGAGTCGGGACCTCAGTTTTACATCTCATACAAAAGACTTTGCTCACTGAGCAGTATAGAGTCCCCATCAATATACTGGGGTGTTAAGTCTGATTTATACTTCTGGTCGAGTGATTGCCGTGACCCACGTTGCACGTTGTCTTGTTTTTATACTTCAGTGCGCTGTTTGTGTTGCTCTGCCATAACACTTCCAAAACACTAGGTGGCAGTAGGTTTTATGTTCCACTGTGTCACATTTCTTCACTGGTGTTTTGTTTTTTCTGAACGCTACCTTAATGTAGAAGTGGCTCAAACTTGCTCAATTTGAGGTGGGAACCAGGGGTAGTGTAAGATCTTTAGTCATAAGGTAAATGCAAAACAGAACTTTCCATCTGGAGCTGCTTCACGAGACTCAACATTTGTAAACATTCACTCCAACGGGTTTGCTCTGCTCTCTGTCCCACCCACACTCGTCAGCACTACCAAGCCGACCAATCACTGTGCTTGCGCTAGGCGTCGTTGCAATGTGTAGTTAAATTATTTGATAGGTGCGCGTCTGCGATGGCTTGCTTCCATGCACGGCTGAATCGGACAGTGTTGCCAACTTAGCGATTTTGTCGCTATATTTAGCGACTTTTCAGACCCTCCAGCGACAAATTTTCAAAAAAGCTACTAGCGACAAATCTTTTTTTATAGACTGTAAATTGTCCATACCGTACCGTCCCTACTCTTCTCAACAGGCTGTGGGTGATGCCGTCGACCCATCCATTGCCTCAGAGCACTGACAGGCTGCCCAGTCAGTCCTCATACAGCAGTCTCTCTCACCTGCAGCCTTAGAGCAGATCACTCCACTGCGTACTGACGGCAAATGATTTAGCACTGGCAGTGTGAGGTATATCCATTGTACAGTCAAACCGATATGCTTCTCCTTTTTTTAAACAATTTAATTTGAATGTTTATTCTTCTCTTCTTCACAATCACAGATTTTTTTAGTGACAGTTTTGGAATTTGTCTGTTTATTATGTCTGAGAGATTACTGCAAATTCATTACACATCTATACTGATATACTGTATTCAAACAGCAATAATTGTAGTTAAGTTGACATGCTTACATAAAGCTTAGTGGTAATATAAACATCCCTTTATTAACCATAGGCTGTTAAACAAAACAGAAAAAGTTGATCGTGATGACATTAGTAATATGCAAATTGATGTATAATGTAATCCGGCAACATTTAGCGACTTTTCGGGCAGAGCTTAGCACCTTTTCATTTAAAACAGTTGGCAACAATGGCGCCGAAGCATATGAATGCACTTGACAAAGAAGTATATAAATCAGCCTTTAGGATTCATACACATCACCAGTTATTTGCCCCTCTGCTGGCCTCACTAACTCCAGCAGCAACCATGCTTTCCCATGTGGTCTCACATCCAGGTAGTGACCGGGCGCAGCCCTGCTTGGCTTCAGTGGGTGATCATGTTAGAGCTGCAGAGAGCTTGCTGCCAAATTGCATAATTTGTGTTCTCTTTCACAGTTTTGGAGCTTCATTAATTAAGTATAAACAGTGACAGAGAAAAAAATTGATGTGTATAAATAAACTGAATCTGTGTGTTTGCCCTTAAAAATAAATAGCCATACATTTTATCATTTACATTTCACACATTTGTGATAATAAACTTCAAATGTAAAGTTTCAATAAAAAAAATGAAGTGATTAACAGTAGCAGTAATAGTGCAGTAATAGCTCTATACTTTAATTATATTTCAGATACAAGTAATTCTTAAATAATTTGTTTAATTTAACATGCAATAATATGTATAAATGTTTAATATAACAATGCCATTCTAAGCATATTATCTCTGTCATTATTTGCCTTGATTACTTTCATTAGTTTTAAAGTCTGTGTGACTTTATTTTATGTGGAACACAAAAATAAATATTTGGTAAAATGTTTATGCTGTTTTTTCATAGAACAAATATAAATAGTGATAAGAAGAAACAATTTACATTCATTCATTAGTTCATTTTTTTCGGTTTAGTCCCTTTATTAATCCACAGTCACCACATTTACTGCCAATTTATTAAGCACATGTGTTTATGCAGCGGATGCCTTTCCAGCTACAACCCATCAATGGTAAATATCCATACACTCTCATTCACACACATACACTACGGGCATTTTAGCTTACCCAATTCACCTATACTGCATGTCTTTGGACTTGTGGTGGGGGAAACCGGAGCACCCAGAGGAAACCCACAAGAATATGGAGAGAACATGCAAACTCCACACTGAAATGCCAACTGACCCAGCCGAGGCTTGAACCAGTGACCTTCTTACTGTGAGGTGATCGTGCTACCCACTGTGCCACCGTGAACCCCCCAATTTACACGAACCACACTATGATGGTTGGAACTTTTATTCCTATTTTTGCACATTACTGGTGCACTTTCTATATGTGTTATACATGCTATCTAACATTTACTTTTGTTTTACACAGAAGAATTCATGCATGTTTGAAATGGTGACAAAATGTTTAATTCTGAGTGAACTCTCTCTCTTTCTTAAAATAAACTTTTTAAGCACCACCCTTTATTTCCAAAGTACTACAGTAGAGCTTTTCATCAAAATCACATGCACCGAATGTGAGGGTAAAGAGTTTGCCTTCTGACACGGCACATAGAGACCAGTCTGAGAAGATTTCGTTTTGTTCTTTTTGTGGGACATGCTGTGCCCTTGGTTGCGTGTGTGTCTGTTAGCAGCGACCCGGTGAGCTGAACTGCTGCACTGAAGCTTTCTCCTGCAGAGGATGCTGGGAGATAATGAGATTTTCTTTGCTCTGAGGCAACAGCAGAAAGTGCATGCAGAGCTTGGGATGTTGGGATGGGAATACCTCACTGTTATGACAACAACCTTTTTGTGTTCTCTATCGTTCCATAAGACTTCGACTAGTAGTAATTCCTCATTACAACCCCTTACTAATTAATAGTATCATCTGCAAATTCAAATTAGAGCTCTCTGAAACTTTGTTTGCATGTCAGCTTAGTAGTTTCTAATCCAGACCACAGATTGTGATCTTTGCAAATAAATACAAATCAGAATAAGACCCAATACCAAGCCCAGAGGTTCACCTTCTGTAGTTTGTAATCTGCTGTGCCCTTTATTGTTAGTGCATTGCTATTTCGAGGAACTGAAAAAGACCAACTCATGACCAACTAAAAGCGGGTCTAAAGTCCAGCGCAGAGTGCATTAGTTGTGCACCTATGCAGGTTCAAACACTTACACATTGCTTAATGCACACAGGATGTACAGCAAAACACAAATATATTTACAAATACATCCATACCTCCGTCTTAAGGGACTTTTTATAGTCTATTCATGACAATTTGCGTTTAAATAATGTTATTATTATTATTGGTATTAACAGTATTGTTTAATAAATTAATATTTGTATTTGTTTTAAAGGGCACATAGTTTTCCCCTTTTTATGATTTAATAATAATATTATGGTTCTTCCAAGTGTGCCAGTTTAGGTTCAGTTCAACACACAGTTCAGATGTTTTTATTATAATGTGTTCAAAAGTGTCATGTTGTGGGCGTGTACACAGCTCGCTGTTTTAGGGGCGTGTTGCTTCACATGAAAATTAGTTTCTGCTTCATGCTCAACGTAACAAGGGGGTGGAGCCAAGAGCTCCCATACTCTTTGTTTGCAACAGACAGGCAGACAGAGAGAAGCTAAGCTAGGATCAGCATTAAGCCGTACATGTATGACCTATGACATCTATGACACAGACCAAGCAGAAAGTATAAAATCATTTGTGTCTCTGTATAGTCTTACAGCCAACTGTGTGCTAGTTTCAAGTGCAGAGCTTGTACACCTAGACTAATAACCACGCACACTGAATTAACTTTGACCGAGGCACCGGATGTGCCGCTCGAAGCCACGACACAGCTCACCAGACACTCTTAGTAGCGCGGCAAAAACATGAAGTGTCCCGAATCGTCGCGCCACACAGCGGCATGTGTTCCAGAACTCCAAACACAGGTCTCCACCAGGGCAAACACAACGACGCCCCAGGTCGGTGGCCGACCGCCACCCAAAGCGCCGCCGTGTGCACCCCCACAGAAACCTACGCCCAGAACTCCGAAATACACGGCGCCACGCAGAGAGGCGCTTCTGGTGTGCGACCTGCAAGTTTGTTATTTTATTTCCAATGGAGAGATGCGCACATGAAGCAACGCACTTGCACTTTTCCAGCTGCACCTAAGATCACAGGGAGCTTCTGTGTTCGCGAGAAATGCAAACGGCTGATGTTTAAGGTAGACGCAATGAAAAGTACACATGTTTGCAAACCTACCAAAAGGTAAAAACAATAATTACGGTTAGAGCGATAATGTGGAGATTATTGATCTTATGTTGAGCCCAATGAGCCTTACAGCTAAAAATGGAGCAAGGGTGTTCCTTTAGTGATATCGCTTTGACTCACATGCTGAAAATGGCGGACGTGAAACAAGAAACTGAGGATATGTTGTCGCGCCTGTCAATCAATATTGGTGGGCGGAGGGACTGCACTTCTGTGTCAAGTTGCGGTCGGTCTGAAAACTGCTCCAATTGGTCCACCGTTTTTATGTTGCTGAATTGAAAAAAAAGGACTGTGTGTGTTTATATCACCCCAATATGAAGGTCTATACACTGTACTTACACACGTCTGTCCAAACAGCTTGAAAAGTAAATTTTTCACCATCGGTGCCCTTTAATAAAAACATGTTTAGATTTGTCCACCTGTCAGGATTTTTTCATCCTCAAAATAAGAAAAGTAGATTCGGACACGGCCTTAATGTTTTTGCACTGTGTGCTTTAGACTTAGATTGCTATCACTATTCATATTTGTACCCCTAATTGTTTAGTTCTACTATTTTCATCAAAAATCATGTTGCATGTTTTGAAAACATTTGGATTGCATTTAAAGATGGCAATGATAACCCAGACAACAGTTCTAGGTAATCTAAACAAATGGAAATGAAAAATAATAGACCCAGTACCAAGCCCTGTCATCAAGGACAGACTGGCCATCTGGGTCAATGTACTTTTTGGACTGGGCTAATCATCTTTTTATGATCTGATCTATGTTTCTGCCTAATTAATTGACAATGCTGTGATCTGTGATGCTCTGAGAGTAATATTTTTTTTTTCGGAAAGACCGGCCCATGTGACATAATCTGCAGCCCTGTGGTTCTTTTCTTTATTGACATTGGGCTGACCCAATCACAAACTTCCATTTTGGGCTTTGTGAAAGCATGCAATGTCGGTGTGTATTTGTCTAAATAGTAGAGAGTCACGCCTGTTTCTTACCCCACGTGCACGTATAGAGAGCAGAAGCAGCGAGCAGGCCTTTGCCTTTTGCGTCTGCATTGTGCAGTGGATCGACAACTGTTGCACAGATCAATATATTCCTGTCTATTCGATCTATACCTATTCGTCTATATAAATATACTTGTTTTTTTACTTTTTATCAGTACCAAGGCCAGCGGCATCTTCCTCCTATGCTGTTTTCTTAACCTGCATGTCTTTATTTTACAAATTATATATATCATAAAGAATGTATGAGTCATTCATGTATTTTAAGATGCACTCGGTCAGAAGACAATTGCATGGGATATCATGACATTTTGTTTTTGATCGTCAGCATGATGTAGGCCTATATAATTACAATAATATTTATACAATATGGTTATAATGACATTTATACATGATCAAACTAGTGTGCAACTTAAGCAAAACTAATACAGTTTTTTTCATTTAGTTTTGTAGTTCAGGCCCAAACAAATGTTTGTTGCATTTTTAATTGTTTTAGTTCATTTGAATGACTATATACAATCTTTAAGCTATGCTTGATGTTTCATTGTTGAGTTAAACATTTTTTAAGGGTTTCTGACTCATTGCTTCCTTTTTATCTTTATTTTGGTAATCAACATTAACTGTGTGCATCAGCAGGCAGTTTTTGTTATGTTCATTTTGATTGAATACAGTGGACCACTCTGTCCCAAAATGCCAGGGCCGATTTTTTTATTTTTTTTATTTTTTTTTTTGTCCCAGTCCAGCCCTGCCTGTCATAATACCTCAGTTTAAATTCTAGTATATAGTATCGAATAGACATGTTAATGAACTTATTTTGGGACATTTGCACAATGTTACTCCATGGGTTTTTAAAGATTGTCGTAACAATTTTTTTATTTTTTTTTAAATATAGTATCACTTTAAGTGTCTATAAACAAACGTTCAGGTAGCTCACATGTAGATTACAGGGTTGATCTTTTAAGCTAAACAATAGTTGTTGTTTTTTTTCTTTTTCAAAAGAGCAAACTAGAGCGTCATCATATTGGTCAACAGAGTCCGCAGGTTTCATTTATTAAAAGCATTCTCTTGAGTGCCTACTAGAAAGCCTCTTACCCACTAGTAGAAAATGTCTTTCAATTAGAGAAAATAGCATGTTCAGAGTATGGTATAGTTTTTCTTTGCTGCAGTCACCTCTATTTTCTTTTTTCCTCTTAAAATGTTTGATGATGGTATTAACCTCAAAACATCAGCAACTTACTCTGAATGCATTGCTTAATTTAACTTATTTAATTTAACTTTAAACAGTTGTTGATTAAAAAAATATGAACATTCAAATAGTACTAGTAAATGTAAACAATTGTTTAAAAATATATCTTTCCTCAATATTGAAGTTTATATTTTAATAAATTAAGGTTGAAAAATGTTTGTCAATAGAATAATCACAATAAATGGCATGCCCATTATATTCTAAATTAAATATAAAATTAATCATTAAAACAATAACACATTAACTAGTATTACCATTTTTTATATTTAATACATTAAAATAAACAGTTTGTTAAGACATAAAATACTTAAAATCTTTCAATTTATTAATTAATGTATTTAATGTTTTAATTAAACATTACTGCTACTTTTGCAATGTCACCCAAAACATGTTTTAACTCTTTTTATTTCTTTAATGAGTCGGGGACTACAGAGTTGAGAATCCATATGCAGCATTATTAAACAATAATCAGGCAGGCAAAGGTCAAAACAGGAAAAGATAAGAGCATGCAGGTAATCCAAAGCGTAGTACGAAAAGTGGATAGGCAGGCAAAACAACATAAACAAAAACAAAGCAAAGGGTCAAAAACACAAAAAGCAAGAGCTAGGAGAATGATTCGGTAATGCTCACTTACAGATCGCAAAATACAGCAATGTGTGTGTGTGTGTGCGCGTGTGTGCGTGCGTGTGTGCGTGCATATGTGTGTGTGAGAAAGATGCATTTATAGTCAATCATGAGAGTCCAGCTGTGTGTAATCAGAGGTGATCCGGAACTGGTGTGTGAGTGAGGTGCTTGATTGGAAATGTAGTACAGTTTGGCGACAGAATTGAACAGTGTACAGTTACAGCAGTAGTATAATATCTATCCTGAAATACAGATTAAAATTTCTCTCTTTTTATAGTCTATTATGAACCATAAATTCTTAACTTATAATATCCCATATCTCATTTCACCATCACTATTTTCTCCTGGGATTTCTGTAACAGTTTTTGTAGCCAATAACTCACACTCCACATATTTTACTCCAAATGGTTCTAGACATATTGATTTAGCAAGAGTTGGAGAAGTGCATATGTGTTTCTCATATGAAGGAGTTTGTGGCTGATGGAGCTGCTGGTGTCTGTGGATGGCAGGAGCTCATATCACTCATATCAGATGAGTTCGGATGGGACTTAGACACAGTGTCAGTGCTGAGTCTCTGCTGTCCTGAAGCAGACAACAGTGTGACTCTGACTCTCATTACAGCATTATCACAGACAGACGCAAAGGTCACAATGATGATCATGTGCTTAATTAATCCCCATTTGATTGTGCTCAAAATATCATGACCTATAAATAAAAATGTCTTTCTGTTTGAAAAATAATATGAATATAAGATAAGCAGTAGCGTTTAGTCAAGGAATTCAGTTTTGGATTTAAAAAAAAAAAAGATCTTTGTAACTGTGTACATTACATGTTAAAAAGTTTGTATTTATTTAATTAGCATTTTAATGCCACAGAGCTGCATTTTTAAAAAAAGTAAATATAATAGTAAAGTTTGTGAAACATTATTAACGTTTAATATAACATTTTCTATTTTAAAAAATCTAATTAATTTCTGTGATTTAAAGAAAATTTCAACAGTTTTTACTGTACTCTTCTATCACATGATCAGTGACTGCCCACGTGACTATACCCTGACTATAACGATAAATATAAAGAGCTTAGAACAAAGAGCTTAGAATCACCAAGAGGCAACACTCAATAGAAAGTTCCATAACAACAGCAGCGCTCAACAACAGCCAAGAGATTCCACCATTTTGGAGTGAAAGTGATTTGATGTCGATTGGATCTTAATGATGTTGCTATGGCAAGCAGCTGCTTTGTTTTTATTCATTTATGTAAAAAGCAGATTAAAGCTGATATACAACCTGAAATATCCCAATACAACACCTACAATCACAAGACTTGTAATCATCAGCACTTTTAATAGTTTATAGTCTTAGGGCTCTATTTTAGCGATCCAGGTGCAAAGTCTAAAGCGCATGGCACAAAAGAGTTAAGGGTGTGTCCAAATCCACTTTTGCTATTTTAAGGATGGATAAATACCTCTGCGCCGCGGCACAGTCTAACAGGGTCTAATATTTTCTTAATGAGTTATGGGTGTGTTTTTAGAATAAACTTAGAGTCTCATCTCTCATTCCCTTTAAGAGTCAGTAGTGTTGCGCCATGGCACATTGGTATTTATTTGCCAACTTTGTAAGTGGAAAAAAATGAAGACTTCACTAGCGAGAAAATAGTTAAACAGACCATTTGCAGCACAATGATAAAGAAGGAGCCTCCTCTAATCGCCTTTACTGTCACTTTCTCTTTCTCTCTTTCGTGAATAAGGAAACATGTTGTATGCACAGACATCCATTAGCCTACATAATTAATTTCTTTTGTTAAACGCAAACATTTGTTTCAAAACTATTTCTAAATTTAGTTCTAATTTCCAGCTAATGAATAAATTAACAAAAAATAAAAAATAAAGTTATATCCAGATACACATGCTATGCCCCATATGGCCTAAAACCTGACAGGTGGACAAATCTAAGCTTTTTTATTTAAACAAATACAAATTTGCATATAATAAATACTACTACAACTAATAATAATAATATTATACAAAAGCAAGTTGTCATGAATAATCTGAAAGAAAAAAAAAACAGGATGAAGAAGACATTGAGGCCGTGTTTTTATGTTTATGTAGAAAATAATCTTTTTATTTTTTTGTAATATTTTATTACTTTAATTCTTTTTAATTTGTAAAGATATTTACGTATTGCTGTACATCCTGTGTGTTTTAAGCAATGTGTAAGCGAGGTGCATAACCAATGCACTACGTGCTGGACTTTAGACCTGGTTTCAGCTGGTCTATCACAAAGTCTATTTTAGTTCCTCAAAATAGATAAGCGCCAACAATGTGCCTTTACACAGCTCTGTCACTTTTAGGTAAAATTACTTTACTTTAATTTAATAGTTTACGCTCTAGCATACACATTAATACAGACATGTTTAATTTAATTAACATGACCTTCAAAATGGGATGTTGACAACTGACTCCCAGTAAACTTTTTGTTGTAGTATTATAGTATATAGTATTGTTGTCAGTGTTGTCTGTTAAAGAAAGACTAAGGGCCCTATCATACACCCGGCGCAATGTGGCACAAGGCAAGGCGCAAAAGTCTTTTGCTACTTTCAGCTTGGCGCAAGGGTCATTTTGAGGTGTTGCGCCACAGTTTAAATAGCAAATTTGTGCTCATTTGTGCGCCCATAGGCGTTCTGGTCTAAAAAAAGCAGGCGTGTTTTGGCATGTTGCTATTTTAAGAAACTGTAAATAGTCTGTTCTTCAGACCAGAACAAAGTCTGTCTATTGTCTGGCGCAAAGTGCGCCTGGCTTACACACTACACACAAGATGTAGAGCAAATATCTTTACATATGAAAAAGATATAATATATTAAGGATATATATAATAATGATATATATATATATATATATATATATATATATATATATATATATATATATATATATATATATATATATATATATATATATATATATATATATATATATATATATAAATGATTAAAATATTACAAAACATATTAATTTCTAGCCTACATGAATTTAAAAACCACTGCCTTCATACTTTCTTCATCTTGGGAGGCTTTTTCAGTTCATTCAAATTGCTTTTGTATATTATTATTATTATTAGCAGTATTATTTATTATATCCATATTTATATTTGTTTTATTAAAAACAAGCTTAGATTTGTCCACCTGTCAGGTTTTAGACCATATGGGGCATAGCAGATGTATTTGGAAATAACTCAGTATTTTGACCACACTTTGTTATTATTGTTTATTTATTCGTTTGCTGGAAATTAGAACAGAATTTAGAAATAGTTTTGAAACAAATCGTTGCGCTTAACAAACGAAATTAATTATTTATAGGCTAATTGATGTCTGTGCCGTAAGGTTTCCCTATCCACGAGAGCAAAAGCGAAAGTGAACTTACTTTACTTCATGTTAATAGCAAATGTGCTTATGGCCCGACGCAGCTGGCTCCTAAAGGTAATGGGAGATGAGACTCTGATTGGTTTATTCTCAAAACACACCTATAACTCATTAAGAAAATAAACTCAACACTTTTAGACCATGCGCCACGGTGCAAAGCGGATTTTCCTGTCCTTAAATTAGCAAAAATGCATTCTGACACACCCTGAAAGCGTTTGCGCCCTGCGTTTTGCGCTCTGCGCATGGAACGTCAAAATAGAGCCCTAAGCATTTATGAAAAATATGTTAATATACTATTATAAAAATGTCGCCAGATCTGAATCCAATTAAACACATATGGGGAATTCTGGAGAAACATTAAGTTGAGCATCTCTTTGAGCAACTCTAAAAGAGAGGTCATTTTTGAAGAATAGAAAAGATAGATGTTGCAAATTGTAACCAAATTCTTCATTCCATGCCTAGAAGTCTGGGTGCTGTCATTAAAATAATGGGGGCCATAAAAACTACTAGATAAAGTAGTTTTTGATGTGGGGTATACTCATTTTTGCATCAGCTGAATTTAATAAAAAAAATATAATAAAATAAAATAAATTTAAGTTGTTTCATAAATCTTATTTTTCATGTTATAAGTTAAACAGATGTTATATTAAGCTTAATCCTGTCATCATTTTAGAAATTGTTTTAGTTTTCATTGAGATGTTGTTTTAAATGTTACTTTTCAAAAGGGGTGTACTCGTTTATGCTGGGAGCACCATACCTCTTAATGACAAAGGGAAAAAAAAAGACTTTTTAAAATTGTTGCAAATTTATTTAAAATAAAACACCTGAAAATCACATGTACATAAGTATTCACAGCCTTTGCTAAATACTTTGATGATGCATCTTTGGCAGCAATTACAGCCTCAAGTCTTTTTGAATATGATGCCACAAGCTTGGCACACCTGTCTTTGTGAATTTTTGCCCATTCATTTTTGCAGAACCTCTCAAGCTCTATCAGGTTGGATGGGAAGCGATGGTGTACAGCCGTTTTCAGATCTCTCGAGAGATGTTTAATAGGATTTAGGTGTGGGTTCTGGCTGGGCCACTCAGGGACAATCACCAAATGTGTTTGCTTTGGGTCATTGTCCTGCTGGAAGATGAGCAGTGCATAGTTTTCTCCAAATGTAATGCCTAGCATTCACTCCAAAGAGTTCAATTTTAGTCTCATCAGACCAGACCATTTTGTTTCTTATGGTCTGAGAGTCCTTCAGACGCCTTTTGGCAAATTCCAGATGGGGATTGTTTTCTGTCTAGCCACTCTGCCATACAGGCCTTATTGGTGGATTTCCGCACAGATGGTTGTCCTTTTGTAAGGTTCTTCGCTCTCCACAGAAGAACACTGCAGCTCAGACAGAGTGACCATTGGGTTATTGATCAAGGCCCTTGACTAAGGCCCTTTTCTCCCGATCACTCAGCTTAGATGGCCGGCTAGCTTTAGGGTGAGTCCTGGTGGTTCCAAACATCTTGCACTTACAGATGATGAAGGCCACTGTACTCATTAGAACTTTCAGAGCAACAGAAATGTTTCTGTAGCCTTCCCCAGCCTTGTGACTTGAGACAATTGTCTCAGTGGTCTACAGACAATTCCTTTGTCTTCATGCTTGGTTGGAGCTTTGAGATGCACTGTCAACTCTGGGACCTTATATAGACAGGTGTATGCCTTTTCAAATCATGTCCAATCAACTGAATTTACCACAAATGAACTCCAATTAAGCTGCTGCAAGAATCTCAAGAATGATCAGTGGAAACAGTGTACCTGAGCTCAATTTAGAGCTTCACGGCAAAGATTGTGAATACTTATGTACATGTGATTTTTCAGGGATTTTTAATAAATTTGCAACAATTAAAAAAGTTTTTTTTTTGTTCACATTGTCATTATGTGTGTAGATACTGAGGAACTACATAATTTAATCCAAAAATAAGGTTGTAACATTTTGAAAAAGTAAAGCGCTATGAATACTTTCTGGATGCACTGTATTTAACTGATTGTATTTTAATTACATTACGTTGTCAATGCTGTAAAAGAAACCTTATAACTTTTAAAATAGTCACAGAAACCTTTCACCAGAAGTTTATAATTGGGTAAAAAACACTAGCTGTGCATATAGCCTATTGAGTTGAATGGTTCACTGGTTCAGAAAGCTTAATTTCACATCACTAATTTTAAGTAACACAAAATGGTTTTACTTTTATGTCTTTTCAGGTAACTCTACTAACCATGATTCATAGCATAATAACATCAGATAGCTCCCAAAGTACTTTCATAGTAGGCAGTGAATGTTGGATTATATATCTTTCCCATCCAATTCAAAGCTCAATTGTTGAATTCTGAAGTTTCCATGTGCAAATACTGACCTCTCGTGGTGTAAATCAGACTCGCATCCTCTCCCTTTGCATTATTGCAGATTTCTCTTTTCTTTACTTTCTCATCAACTCTCTCCTGTCCTTCTGCCTGAAGTAAACAACATTCACATATGTTCATAAGATTCATCTGTGAGCCCATCACTCACCAGTGCCCATCTCTCTCTAGAGAAAATATAGAGTAATTGCGTTTAAAGCCTCTGTCCACTGCGCTAAATGCTCTATAGAGAAATGAGCTCAAGTGTAATTATGCTAATGAGGAAGCTGTGAACCTGATGTGTTTTCCTCATTCATCATGTATTGGTGAAGGAGTTTCTCAGGCTGTTTACTGAACATATTGACTAGCCGCTGGAGGAAATCAGACATTCGCTTGCTCTAATTGTCTTGTTCCTCTGGCTGTGAAGCACCAACCACTTATATTTGTATTATAAGTCAGCTTCAAGGGAAATTGTGGAAAGACTTTACTTTCTTCATTCATTCATTCATTCATTCATTCATTCATTCATTCATTCATTCATCAATTCATCCGTTTGTGTAATTTAGTATGGGATTACATTAGAGGCAGTGCTAGTGATCTCTGTGAATTTTCCATATATATAAAAAAAATCAATAAGTTTTGATTTTATTCATTCATTTCATTAGTTCGTTCGTTCATTCGTTTGTTTGCCTGTTTGTTCATTTGTGTTTGATTCAGTATGGGACTAAATTAAAGGCTTGTATTTCCATAAATGTTATATATATTAAAAAAAAAATCTTAAGTTTTGATTTCAAGTTTAAATTTCAAGTTTTTTCATACATTCATTCATTCATTCATTCATTCATTCATTCATTCATTTGTGTTAGATTTGGTTTGAGGTTACATTAGAGGCATTACTTGTTATTTTCATTAATGTTATATAAATAAAGCACATCCATAAGTTTTAATTTCATTCATCCATCCATCCATCCATCCATCCATCCATTCATCCATTCATCCGTGTTTAGAATGGGCTTACGTTACTTGTTCTTTTAATTGTTAACTCCAACTTTTCCAGCATATGTTTTATGCATTGGATGCCCTTCCAGCCACAACTCAATACTGGGAAATACCCATACACACTCTTTCACACACATACATACACTACGGTCAATTTAATTCATCCAATTCACCTACAGTATACCTACCGGAACACTCAAAGGAAACAAACACAGGGAGAACATGCAAACTCCACACAGAAATGCTAACTGACCCAGCCGGCATTCGAACCAACAACCTTTTTGCTTTGAGACGATCGTGCTACCCACTGCGCCACCATGACAACCTCCGTTAATATTATATAAATATAAAAAATCTACAAGTTTTGAATTAATTAATTAATTAACTCTTTTTTTCTTTCTTTCTTTCTTTCTTTCTTTCTTTCTTTCTTTCTTTCTTTCTTTCTTTCTTTCTTTCTTTTTTTCTTTCTCTCTTTCTCTCTTTCTGTCTTCCTTCCATTCATCCATCCATCCATCCATCCATGCATCCATCCATCCATTATTCATTAATTTGTTTTAGATTTAGTTTACTGTTACATTGCAAGCAGATTTTTTTGATTGACATTTTTGATTGGGTTATATTTTAACTTCTTTTTTCTTTCTTTCTTTCTTTCTTTCTTTCTTTCTTTCTTTCTTTCTTTCTTTCTTTCTTTCTTTCTTTCTTTCTTTCTTTCTTTCTTTCTTTCTTTCTTTCTTTCTTTAATTTGCATTGTCTCTCGGCATGTTTTCTATAATTACATAATGATAAATTATAAAACATTATATCATAACTAAAACCTAACGTTTTTACATTTCCCGATTGCAGCTTTAACGGCAGAATCAGACAACTAACAGCTTGCACACAAAATTGACATCTTCGAAATATCACACAAATGTACAAATATGTAAAATTATAGATGGATAAATAAGGTAAACCATTCATTGTATGAATGTAAAAAAGAGCCATACACTCCTCTATTACATGCAGTCCAATATTGAAAAGTTGCAAAAGATGTAAAAAGACATAGTTACAAAAAGGTAACAGATAATAAACAGAAGAATATTTTCACTCAATAATTATTGGTTAGTTGGTTTTAATTGTTAATTTTTATTTGTTATGAGTTTTAAGTATCTTAACTTAAACTACAACATACATACAAGTATAAAATGCAAAGGCTCTGGTTTCCCCCACAGTCCAAAGACATGTAGTATAGGTGAATTGAATAAACTAAATTGACTTTAGTGTATGCATGTGACTAAGTGTGAATGAGTATGTATCAGTGTTTCCCAGTATCTAGATCTTGATTGCATCTGGAAGGGCATCTGCTGCAAAAGACATATGCTGGGATAGTTAACGGTTTATTCCACTGTGGCAACCTCTGAAATAGAGACTAAGCCAAGGAAAACGAATGAATGAATATTACAGGTAGAGTTTTCTTCTGTGAATGACACAACATAGGATTTAGCTATTTCAGCTTTTTACCACTAGAGGGAAATCATTGTTAATAGTTTCCCCACTTGGTTTGACCTGCTTGAACTGTTGATGTAAAATAAACCAAAGTGCTGATACAAAGGACATAGCATCGTTTATAAAGAGGTACGTAAATATGACATTATTAAATGGAAAATTATATATGTCCATCATAAAGTGTAAAGTCTTCATTATTTAGAGCTTACTGACACTAAAATATAAGCTCTTTGTATAAACAAATCAATAAACAGATTTAGCCTCAGCAGAAAATGCCTCATAACTTTTATGTTTGAGATAAATATACATGAGGCCACACATCATATACAGTTAGCAGACAGTCAACCACATTTTAAAGCTCCTCAGATGGGCTTTTTGAGGAAAAAACCCTGCTTTTGGCAGCACAATGTTGTCTTTTGGTTAGCTAATAAACCAACATGCTAGAAAACACTTTTTCCAAGACATGAGTGCTTTCTCATGCTAGAGCAATACTAAAGATTGCCATTATGACTTTAACAGGCATTAAACTAAAGGGCAGATTCTAAAGAATACATTTTGTTAAATGCAATGAAATCTGTGATTAGTTAATTCGCTTTGTTTCAATTGACAGAAATACAAAGAAAATATTTCCAGTTTTCACCTACGTATTCCAATATTAATAATAATAATAATAATAATAATAATAATAATAATAATAATAATAATAATAATAATAATAATAAATGTTACAAAAGTATAGCAAGCAATTATGGCCCATAATTTGATGCCAAAAGTAGGGTGCTCCAGAGAGCACAAACATGCTGCAAGTTATAAAAACACATTGAAAATTACTATCAAATTAAACAAACATTTTCATCAACAAAATCTTATGTCCAAGGCACTCAAAGTAAGTGGTAAAAAAAAAATAGCAACACTTTAATTCTTTCACTTTTTGAATGCCTCAGACTTATGATTTTGTTGTTTATCTTTACAAACCCCTTAAAAAGCACCAACACATTAACTACTGCTGAAGCATGGTTTGGTTTGATTTAGAAACATGTTTATTAGTTTGACCAGGGTTGGATTTAACCAATAAGCGAGGTAAGCAGCTGCTTAGGGCCCCAGAAAATCTATTAGGGGGCCTCTAATAAATATCTAGAAGTATAAATCAGACCCTCTAGTTTTTCATGATTTTTTTGGAATTGTTTTTTTTTTTTAATAAAATGACTGATTTTGTTTATTTATATATATATATATATATATATATATATA
Organism: Danio rerio; assembly: GCF_052040795.2. Taxonomy (NCBI): domain Eukaryota; kingdom Metazoa; phylum Chordata; class Actinopteri; order Cypriniformes; family Danionidae; genus Danio; species Danio rerio. The sequence continues at coordinate 22,311,173 of NC_141044.1, forward strand.
TATATATATATATATATATATATATATATATATATATATATATATATATATATATATATATATATGACGTCACACGAAGCAGCTTCCGGGTCCAAGCGCTCTATTCTGAAGATTCTCTATTCTCTATACTGAATGGGAAGACTCATGAAATGGTAATAATAAACATTTACAAAGCGATTTAAGGCTTTTGAAAATCACGATCGCAATATATATGGCCATGCCTAATATCCGATGGCCAAAAAGTGCTTAATTTTTTTATAGATTGTTAAATTTTTGGTATTTTTTATGCAGCAAGCTCAGAGATTGTTGTGAACACTATGATTTTATATAAAATTAACTTTAATGTATGATAGGAATGAAACGTGATCATAAACGAATGATTTCTCCACTCAAATAAATGACAGCTTGGACCCGACATTGGTTCTGATATTGCAAAATATCGCATGGCTATCAGCCAATCAGATTTGACAACCTAAGAGCTTAAAGTGACATTTAAAGGCTTAACTATGTTAAATAGATTAACTAGGCAGGTTAGGGTAATTAGGTAGCCTACTATGTTGTATTCAATCTGACACAATGACAATGACATCTCAGATTTCACTCCTTGGAGCCTCCGACATCAGGTATAGGCTACCTCACTCAGGACATGCGTTAGGGCTCCACCATGATGCACCTAAAGCAGGGATTGCCATAAGCATTTTCTCTCAGTAACTGCAGGGAAAGATTTAAACGAAAACACTTATTGATTTTACGTACATCATAATATCAGTCATACATGTAAAGCACAAATAATGTCCTTCAATTCGATCACATCCAGTGGCCGTCATCCTTGAACCAATCTCCTTCATTGTAAGCTGCTTGCTATTTTGTCTGTTCCACTACTTCTTTTGATAGATGCTTGCTCACACTTTAATTTGCGTGTCAAACGCACAGAAAGCCCAATTCGGGCCACAGCATGTCTTATCCCATATTTGTATGGACTTCACATGTAAATCTCTCGCACTTCATCCGCGTCTGCTTACTGCACTGGCTGCAAAACAATTCCCCCGCTCATGTAATGTTTGCATTGTAATATTCAAACAGATCATGTGCGTTGTGACGTCTGTATGTAAAACAATTAATTGCAAACTGAAATAAATATAATTTGATTATGTGGTTTTGGAATTTGATGTTTTACGAAAATATATATATATATTTTAATTATATTGTGTTTATTTAAGAGTTTTGCAGGATCTTGAAAATTTGCCACTTTTTGTTGATTTTGCGTTGGATTCAGCGATTGCGGATTCACGAAAAACTATAAATTATACCTATAAATAAATTATACCTATAAATTATATATAGCATCGTTTTACCATATTTTGTATGGTGAGAGTTAAGCAAGTATAATTTTAACATATTTAAATATTATTTAATATACAATCAAGTATAATACTATTATAATAATGTAATGTTGTGTAATAATAATATTACAAAATAAAAATATCCATCATGGAGAAGTCCAGCTGTCAGATTTATAAAAAAAAAAAAAAATAAAAATTATTATACAGTTTTAAATTCATTTTAAGAAAACATTTATATAAATATATATATATAAATATATATATATATATATATATATATATATATATATATATATATATATATATATATATATATATATATATATATATATATATATATATATATATATATATATATATATATATATATATATTAAATAAAAGTAGAAAGGGTGCATTTCAAGACTTGGGTCCTATGGCGGGAATTGCTTAGGGCCCCGAAGTCCCTAATCCGCCCCTGAGTTTGACAACATTCACAACAAAAATCTCACAACACATGCAAATATTGTGCAAATAGTGCACACCACAACAGAAATGTGTAAAGTCATAAACCCAGCTGCTTCCAGTTTAAAGTCAGCAGTGTTGTCTGATTTTAGCATCCTTGCCGTATGGTTGCTTGTTGTTTGTGTATTTTTAGCCTTAATAATCTTAACTCACCTCACAGATCTCTGACAACACAGCTTACTTACTGTAAAGCAGCACATTTAATAATGTCTGAATAAAGAGCTCACGTGACACTGAATGTTGTCAATACTAGCGACGACAGATGCTGACAGCAAGACTGAAAGAAAAATTGTCAGCTCCAGGTTGTTTTACACAAGCTGTGACCACTTGGCTAGATGAATGTGCTATTTCTGCCAGGGTTTAGAGTTTCAGATTTTGTGGCGGTGGCCTTTTAACTGGTGTAGACTGTGAAAATGAGTCGGGTCACGTCTGACACCTTTCAAACCTGAGAAATTGATTCATAGTGTGCATGTGGGATGATGGGACAGTGCTGATAAATGGCTGTGTTGAATTGTAATCGTCTGGAGGGTGATGGACATATTGAGAAGCTGGTGCTGGATGCCTACCTGTGTGGCGCATTTGAGAAAGACTTAGATGACACAGCAGCACAGTGAATCTCTCCAGTTTCTTGGTTTGGCTGACAATATGGGGGATTTTTTGGGAACTTTTTGCTGAAGATATTATTGGGCTTTGGTTTGTTGGTTTTCAACTGATTTGTGTCTACTGAGTCAACAGTGAGCAACGCCGCCAGCTTCAGCTTAGCAGCCAACTACAACCTGTGATATTGCTGTAAAGCAGAGATGCCCAAACTAGAATCGCCCATGGTAACTTTTTTTAAAATATTTTTTTAAATCATCAAAAACGCAGCATCAACACATTCAAGAATAACAGTTTGCTTACAAAAGCCTCTAAAGACCACTTGCCTTTGAAGGCAAAAGCCACTATGTCCCGAGAACTAATCAGATTCAGATCACAGTTTTCTATGTAACTGCACACTGATACACTGGCTTTTGCGGAGACTGTCTACTTTGAATGAGTCCGATTTACTATACTTTAAATTGCAACTGTGTTTCACGAAAGATGAAATTAAACATGAAGCCGTTCTTTTATCCCACATGGATGCTATGAGGATAAACGAGATGAAAAAGAGACCAAGACCTTGAGTATGGTGAGAATGAATGAATGACAGCTTTAAAAGTGTCTGAGAGATATCCCCCTTTTGCACAGTGGGCCTACCTTGTGTTTTATTTGCTAATATTAGCTATTTTTAAAAGATGAATATAATACATTATAAATTATTTATATTAGTTTATGTAACCATATATCTGACAAGCTTTGTTTGCACAATGCACAGACATTGATGTTTTTGTAGTACATTATTTGAATTTAACACGTTTAGTTTACAATGTTTGCAATGTTTACATTGTTCTACTTAATTTAAATCTAAATCCCAAATATTAGATATGACAAAAGATTGTTAAGGCTTCATTAATGTCTTCTAATTATTTCTGCTTAGTCCCTGGTAACTGCCACTTACTTGACAGATTTATGTGTTTTTAATTTTAGGCGGTTTGTGTATGTGTTTTATGCTTGGTAAAATAATTTCTAATTGCATCTTTAGTGTTTTTTCAACTAATTACAGTGTCTTGTCACAAGACAGCAGGTGAATTTAGAGGTTTTTGCATCAAAAAATCTACCTCATTAAAAACCAAATAATTGTTTTAAGTGACATTTTTGAGAAAAAAAAGTAATTTTATTTACTATCTAGTAAACTTTTCATTAAATAAAAAATGAAATTTCAAATTCTAATTTTGAAATGTTTTATTATCTATAAAATGTTTTGCATCTGAACTCTTCATTTGTTTGTTGTATTGTTAAGCTATAAAAAGCTAACTGAAAAAAATGTCACCCGGCAGATATAGCCAAAGGCTTGACTTGTGTACTCAGCATTGAACTTCACTGTATTATAAACATAATATCAATATGTTTTGGTTTTTGCCCATATATATGAAAAAGTTTGGGCATTCCTGCTGTCAATATAGCAAGAGGAAAATTTTCTTTGTATTCTTAACATTTTTACACATACCATCACACTGGTGTGATCAGTCTAGGCTGGTCCCTGGAGTGTACATTCACTACATTTATGATCAGCTTCTAAATTCTAATCCATGTTCAGTGATGGCTGGAGCTGGAAAATGATTGTCAAAGGTCAGTACTCAGGATGCACCAATCAAAAAAAAAAAAAAAAAAACATCTTACGATGTTTTGTAAAGTATAGTTAAGTATAAATGCTTAACTGGCCACTGGGTGTGTTTTTGTTCCAGTTCTGCTGAATAGTTTTTTTGTTTTATTTCTGCACTGCAACAACTTTATACTACAAACTCTATAAAGCAGGAATCATCAATCTCTCTCCTGGATGTCCTGACTGTCCCTGCAGAAGTTTCAAGTGGAAAAACATTGATCAGCTTGTTCATATGGATTTGATTTGGGGTTGGAGCTACACTCTGCAGAACATTGGTCCTCAAGGAACAGATTTTGGTGACCCCTGCTAAGAAACATAGATTAGATAAGCTGAAGTTGGAGAACAGATACACCCAGAGAGAAACATGATGATTATGACAGGCTTTTACAGTCTATAAGCTCAAACGACAGCAAGGTCACATGGATAGGGCCGGAAATGCATGGTCAATTGCAAAACATTAACTTTAGCAATTCCCTTCGATTTTCATTATTAGATACCCTAGTTGTATTTATGTTTTTAACCAGTTTTCATTATTGCTCATTTAGGTAATCACTTTCATAGGTGATCCTTTTATAATTAGCCTAAAATGATGGCGCGGTGGTGCAGTGGGTAGCGCTGTCACCCTCACAGTCCAAAGACATGAGATATAGGCGAATTGGGTAAGCTAAATTGTCCGTAGTGTGTATGTGTGTGAATGGTAGTGTATTGGTCTTTCCCAGTGATGGGTTACAGCTGGAAGGGCATCTGCTGCGTAAAACATATGCTGGATAAGTTGGTGGTTCATTCCGCTGTGGCACTACCAAATTAAAAAAGGGACTAAGCCGAAAATTAATTTAAATAATAAATAAAAAATAATGAATGTAAGAATAAGGCTAAAATTAATAATTATAATTATTTCTACTTATAATAAGTGTACAGCTTGAGTAAACACACTTTAAATAACATTTAAAGTGCATGGGGTCATTCAATTTAATGGTGGATCTTTTCACTCAGAATTGTATGCAGTTTTTAGGTTTTTGTGGGGTGTGTGTGTGTGTGTGTAGTGGGGAGGAGAGGAGAGAGGATTCTAGATTTGGGAGCTGCAAATGTGTATAATATTTCAGAGATTGGTAAGGTGATTAGAATTGAATGCTCTAGCAGCTTGTGGAAAGAAAGTGTTGTATAGTCTAGCAGAGCTGTCTCTGAAACTTTTTTCCTGATGGCAAGAGCTGGAAGAGTCTGTGGAAGGGATAAGTGAATAGCACCAATAATCTACTGTATTCACAGTCCGCTAAAAGGGTCTCAGACCAGCTTCCATTAACATCTTCTTTGCCTTTTCCACATTAAGGGACAGGTTGTTAGTGCCATACAATTCAGCCAGCTGTGCCACTTTCATATAATCGTTGTTGTTGTTGAAACCTACCATTTTGTTATCAGCAAACTTGATGACGTGGTTCGAGCTGAATTTGGCTGTGCAGTATTGAGTCAGCAGCATGAAGAGCAGTGGGCTAAGTACACAGCCCTGTGGAACACCTGTGCTCAGTGTGGTAGTGCTCAAGGTATTGTGGCCAACACAGACGGACTGAGACCTTCCAGTTAGAAAGTCCAGGATCGAACTGCAGAGAGGGTGTTAAAACTGAGCAGGTTGAGTTTATTTAACTCATTTTTAACAGTGTAATTAACTCTGAATGCAAACATTTCATGACCCCTTCCTTACCTGTAATAACCCTAGAGCTGCCTCAAATAGGGCTCAATAATTTGCTCATTTAATTTGCTAATTTTAATTTTTAGAATAAAATGTTTTTATTTTTTTTTTTAATGAAATAATTAAAACTCTCTTACCAAGCATGGGTTAAATTGATCAAATGTGACAGCACCGACATCTTGTCAGGTTCTGTGTTCTGTTCTAGTATTCTTGTGTTTGTGTCATGTGACTTGTGCTCTTGTGTTTTTCCATGTGCTTCTGTTGTGATCATGTGCTTCTTTGTTCTGTTTTCCCGCCACTAGTCAGTTTCATGAGTTTCACTTGTGTTCCTCCCCTGTTATGTTCAATTATGTCCTGTGTATGTATATCCCTGTCTTTAGTTAGTCCCTTTTCTGATGTCAAACATCATTCTTGATCGTCATTCTGGTGTTATATGTCAGTCCTGAAGAACCCAGTGCTCCTATGTGTGTATGTTCCAGTGTTTTGTAGTAAATGTCCTGTAAATAAATAAGTGTTTTTTTTATATACTCCTGCGATTCCAGTGTGTCTCTTTATAGAGAGTGAGATCGTGACACATCCAGCATAATACTAGCTAAAAAAGTTATAATTTAGCATCAAATCAGCATATAAAAATTGTTCCTAAAGCAACACGTCGCTAAAAACTAATTTTTGATTTTATGGCAGCTTTAAAGGCTCTCGTTCACTCTGATCAATACTCTTACATCTTATCTTCATAAGCTTCATCTTATGTTGCGGGTTATCATTTGGATAAGTTTCGATCTAACCCCTCAGATGACGTTAGCTCTTGGTGTTTTATAGATGTGGTGGTTGTGGATTAAGTGATCAGGGCTCTGCTTTTGTTCGTGATGTCATTACTGCCCATCCTGGCAGCCGCTGGCAACCTCTGCTTTGCCTGACGCCAACAACTGGCTCCAAGATGCAGAGACACAACAGTTGCTATCGCAACAGAGTAAACAAATAACAGAAATGAACTACTGTACACAGTCTGCATTTTTTTTTTTTTCAGAGATGATGGAACGTGCTGATGTACAGTAAATTACAGTGATCTTTCACATCGAGGAGGCCTGGCTGTGGCAACTATTTTTTTTATCATAGATCTACTGATAAAGGAGAAAAAAATCCCTCATGGAATATTATTATGTCGTCTTAGCCAAAATTACTAAATGGATCTTGGGCAAGAGCTTTCAAGCTTAAGCCACTAATTCTGATTAGACTTTCAGATTGGATTAACTTAGTAGCCTATGTCTTCTCTAATGAAACTGACCTCAGGTTTTGCTAAAAACGATGATTAAATGAAATATTTACAAGAAACTTGCTTCTATTGTGCCTAATAATTCTATTATCTTTTAGCTAGTTAGACTTATTTAAGCTACCATTCTAATATTTCTATTCTGTCTAATGTTTCTAAATCTTTTAAACGTTTAAAGACTAATTTACAGCAACCATTGGTTGTGCAACCAATGTGGTTGGTAAGACATAATCTTTGTGCGCTAGCATACCCTTTACCAAAGCCTAATGCACCTTTTAAAATAAATAAATAAAATAGTTCTAAAATTGCATTACACAATTTTGGGTCATATATACACCGCTGCAGTAAGGAGCAAGATGTGTTTGGGGAGATTTGCTATTTTGGTGAGATTTGCTATTTTCAGATCAGCGCAACTGTAATTTTCACATTTTGCAATACGTTGTTTAAATGACAAATCTGTTTAAAATTGGCATTTGTAGAATGTTATTATTATCAGTATCATATTTATATTTGTTTTAATAAAAACAAGTTTAGATTTGTCATCACCTTATGGGGCATAAGAGTAAGATGTGTGTTTGGATATAACTCATGTATTTTAATTTTTTTTTTTCTGGAAATTAGAACTGAATTTAGAAATAGTCTTGAAACTTGAAAATCTTGAAAATCTTTGCGCTTAACATTAAATATGTAGGCTAAGGGATGTCTTCAGTGGAGTGCGTACAACACAGTTTCCTTATCCATGAAATTAAAGGAATAAAGTAATGAGTAAAGTAAAGGGAAAGTAAAGTGGCAGATTGGACGAGGCTCATTCCTTCCCCTCGTGCAGCAGGTGGTTTGTTTAACTGTTTTCTTGCTAGTGAAGCATTCCGTTTTTCCACTTTCAAAGTCCACCGTGTAAAAAGTAAATGCGCAATGGTGCAACGCAACTGACTCATAAAGGGAATGTGAGACAAGACTCTTGACTCTTGACTCTTGATTGGTTCAGTGCACGTTATGCTCAAAATACACCCCTAAGTCATTAAGAGAATAAGTACAACCCTGTTAGACCATGCTTAAGGGTGCAGAACATCCTTAAAATAGCAAAAGTGGTTTCAGTGTTTTTGAGCCATGTGCTTTTTTCTGTGATCACACCATCAACTCGCAGATAAATTGCGTTATTCACTCATAAATAGCCCTGTAAAAATTTTAAGTTTACTCGCTTTATTCGCACGTCAAAAATCCACTTCATTCGCATGTCAAATCCCCGTCATTCACGTGGCAAATTCACTTCACAACAGAGGCGGATTTGTGTGATGGGCAGGGCTTCTGCCCAGTGACTCTAGCTTCGTTGCTAAATGGCTAACATGGATTTTATTGAGAAAAAAAACTGTTTATGTGGTTTATGAAGGCTGAAAGACAGCATATATTAGTTTGGAGCTGTGTCTGAGTCCACTAGATCTTGATAGAAGTGCAGCAGCACTGTGAGTATACAAACTTCTCCAGTTTGATAAACTGTTGTCGGTGTAGGCAGGATTTTCCCCCAGGCACAACGTCATAATTACGCCCTCTCAAAAGCAAGCTCCTGATTGGTTAACGTGGCACAAATGTCCGCAGAAGTTTAGATTTTGGAACTTGAGCGTTTCGCGTGAAACATGTGATACGCGCGTCAATCGCGCAAAACACACACGCTGCTTCGTTCGCGTGAATCGCATCAATCGCGCTGCTTCATTCACACAAATTGCTTTAGGATGTCTATTCGTGCATTTGCATTGACTTAACATGTAAATCACTCGCGCTTGATGCTTCTTCCGCATCTGGTGTGAACGTAGCATTAAACTTTGTGCATAGATTGTTAAAATACAGCCCTTTAACTCAAAACACCTGCAAAGAAGCTCAACACAGAGGAGCATCTAAAGTTGAGCATGCAAAACTATTAACATTCAAACAAGATGATGTAACACTGCTAAAATATGATTCCTTCAAGTTTTAAATTTCTCATTCATTTACGTGATGCGAGTTAATTAGAATTCACCAAGCATTTGGAATGCAGCGAATTGCGGAACTTTTCACGTGAGCTTGCATTACCAATCTGGCACATTCCCCTTGCATATCAACTGAAATCAATGGGGCGAAAGTGCAGTGTGACCTTGCATTAAGTACACGGAACAGCCTAGCAATAAGTTGAAACAACATAGAATGCCCTAGTAACAGCTTCTCAATAACACAGGATACCCTAGCAACTAGAAACCACACAAAATACGCTTACAACTTTACAAAATGTCTAATGACCATATAACAACTGCCTAGAAACCATCCTCAGCACTCTAACAACTACATCACAAATTGAACATATAACACATTCAAATTTGAAGATTTTAGATGTTTGTAAATTAAATCTACTTCCAACTTTAAATAATTTCAAATTTAAATGAGATTTTGAACCTGCTTTTCTGGCTTGCTTTTCTCAAGCTAACATTAAATGTTTATCCTTCTAACTTTTTGTATGTAGCAGCTCTTATATGGCTTCTACCGCACACTTCGGATTACCTAATCACTGAAAGTCATGCCAAGACACTGCAAGCCGCAGCTCGGAGATTGATAGCGTAGTCCACAGTGAACCATTTATTAAATCTGAAAGACATTCAGTGAGAGTATGATGTAAGCCACAAACCTCTGGAGGATTTACAGTAGAGCGAAAACCTCAAAATATGATTTATCTGTAGGAATGAACCCATAGACCTAACAACAAACATATCCAAAAATCATGCAAGTAACAAACACAGTGAGTCATGTGTGGCGTCGTGGGTTTGAATGCTTGGTTTTGTAATGTTGTGATAATGTTGTTCTGCACACAATGCCTCTGTAAGTCTTATCTGAGGGAATGTGTGTGTCTGTGTTCCCCAGGTTTGTTTTTTCAGATCTTGTAGTGTGATAACAGGAACATCAGCCTTGCTATCAGCGGTCAGGCATGGTTTACTGTAGGAAAGTAAATGTCACGGGGAAAGTATGTTTTAAAAGGTCATTCTTATGCTCACCCGGTTGAAGTAATACTCTTGGATTTTTAAAATAAGTGCAATTGCAATTCATGCAATGGGAAAGATTTTCAGCATCATTATGACAGTCTTCAGTAGCTATGTTTCCATCCAAAAGTGCAAATGAACTTTATGCGCAAAACTGGATTATCGCATAAAAGATGTTCGAATAAAGCTGCGTTTCCATCTAACGAGTCAAAGAGAACAAAATCGTCTCTTCCTGGTTAACTGGCGCCAAATATCAATAAAAACGGAATTTGCCACAGTAGGAGAAGCTGTGTCAATCTTTTCTTCATCTAATAAATGACTTGCGCCTCAGAAGGCAATCCTGACACGCAGTGAACGCGCGGTGGCGTTTGAAGGTGTCAGACACAGAGCAGAGACGCTTTTGATTATGGAGGTCATTGATGATATAATAACACTTAACTTAAACGGGAAGGCGTTTAAGAATGACTAAAACAACAGTTCGGATGTTTTACAGTGTGTTCAGCCTGCTGGTTTGTCCATTTACACACATTTTCATCATCACATGATCTCATCACAAAATCACATGACCTTTTTTAAAGCGCATACTGAAATTTGTGCGGTAAAAGTGTTTCCATCGTAGTTTATGCGCATCTTTTCTTATTTAATAAAAAGTTTATCTTACTCAGTTATGCGCATACGTTTTTTTATGCGCATATTTTTAAATTTATGCACATCATGGCAATTCCATCAACTGTTTTTTTTAATGCGCATATGCAAAATGGACATAAAAATAGGTGGATGGAAACATAGCTAGTGTCACCAGTGTTGTCAAGTCTGCTTATAATGCGCTTATAACAAATATGCAAAACATTTGGCCTTAAATTTTAAACAAAAATCTGGTTGCTTGTGTACAAAATATGACATGGCATCTTTTGTATTAACAGTCAATGATTTTTCAATTGGATTTTCTGACGCTCTGAGTTTATAGCTAATCGTCATTTAGTGCAACAATATACAGTAAACTCTGTTACATCAAACCATTTGTGGCATCTTAGATTTATTGAAGAATGATTCAAAAGATGATCATAAAGAAATCTAATATAAACATTTACAATACAATGCAATACAATACAAAACTTTGTCAAGCAGCTTACATTTTTCTTGCATAACAGCATGATAAATACTGCTTACAAAGAGACAAAGACACACAGCCTGATGTACAAATGACTTTTTAAATTTTACTTTATTAAAACTTGGGACTCTAAATTGATGGTTTCCTCCGGGTGCTCCGGTTTACCCCATAGTCCAAAGACATGCGGTACAGGTCAATTGGGTAGGCTAAATTGTCCCAAGTGTATGAGTGTGAATGTGTGTGAATGGATGTTTCCCAGAGATGGGTTGCTGCTGAAAGGGCATCCACTGCGTAAAACATATGCTGGATAAGTTGGCGGTTCATTCTGCTGTGGTGACCCCAGATTAATAAAAAGACTAAGCTGAAAAGAAAATGAATGAATATTACTATTTATGATCACATTGTGAGTTACTATCACAATATTTTATTATTATAATAATTATTATATGTTATTTTTGTGAAATTATCTTCAGTTTAACATTGTGGCTTATTTGTTAATAATACACATTTAAAAAAGCAATGAAATGATATTTGGCTTTCTGTTTGAATCTTTGATCTTGCGGAAGCTTGATGTTATGTTGGGTGTTTAAAACAGCAGGTCATGACACATTTTTCTTTCTTTTTTGTTTTTGTTATACTTTTTTACTCCATTAATAATCATATAAAAAAAATCAAAAGAACAGAATGCTTTAAAGCTGCAAAAATGTAGATAAATCTGGTCAACTCCTTTCAAAAAAGCTTTAATACAAATATGTAATTTAAAAAACGTGAAAACACTAGTTGACACTAAAAAGCTTATCACTTTTAGAGCAGGTGTGCCCAAAATTTTTCTTATGAAGAACCAAAAGCCAAACTTGATTGAGGCTTGCGGGCTAAAGGTAAATATACCAAACTGTATTAATTATGTTAAAGTCGCTATGGTATAATACATTCCTTTATATTTACTAATGTAATATATATATATATATATATATATATATATATATATATATATATATATATATATATATATATATATATATATAATATTCATTCATTTTCTTGTCGACTTAGTCCCTTTTTTAATCCGGGGTCGCCACAGCGGAATGAACCAGCAACTTTTTACGCAGCGGATGCCCTTCCAGCCGCAACCCATCTCTGGGAAACATCCCCACACACATTCACACACACATTCATACACTACGGACAATTTAGCCTACCCAATTCACCTGTACCACATGTCTTTGAACTGTGGGGGAAACCGGAGCACCCGGAGGAAACCCACGCGAAGACAGGAAGAACATGCAAACTTCACTATATAGGTGGCGCAGCGGCGCTGTAGGTAGTGCTGTTGCCTCACAGCAAGAAGGTCGCTGGTTCGAGCCTCGGCTGTTTCTGTGTGAAGTTTACAGATAGACTTAATTAAAACATTTAAATTCAGTTTGCTTTATTTGTAGCTGTGCAAACACACAAACAAACAAACAAACAAACAAACAAACAAAAAGGTTATGTTAAATTTGAAATGACAATCTCTGTTACAGGACTTTGTTCCAACCCTCCAATAACATTATTATTATTATTATTATTATTATTATTATTATTATTTTTATTATTATTATTTTATTTTTTTATTTGTTTTTATTTAGTTTTTTTTTTTCAACATCTTTTTTCTTTTCAAAGCAGTGGCACAGAACAGCCTTTATCATGTTTCACTTGCAGGCGACCAGCAGGTGACAGCATTGCATGTATCTGCATTGAATTTCTCATCACTCATTCCTGATATAACACAGAGTTAAATAGTTGCTTTTGCATATAATCAGAGTAAGTGAATGATATTTAGTGAAGACTTGTCATGTCTCACTGTCTTCTAGCTCTCGGCGTCATCTGTAACTCCACTTAATCCCCTCTTTCATTAACTCGTGATATAAACTCTGAAGGATCATTCATCATCGGCCGCCATGACAGACGAGAGGCAAATGTATTTTTAGAGAACGAAAGGGGCAACACAGAGCTGTAATTATAAACGTAGTTCAAATATTGTTTTCATTACATTGCAAAGAAAAAAAAAGCTTTTCCCACTCACTTCAAAGTGCTAAGTGAGGACTAAACCACAGCACTGGAACGTAACATTTTAGTCTTAATGAAGCACAAATGCGGAAAGTGTGCAAAGTCGGAGACGTCTAGAGCTTGTCGACAGTGACTTGTGTCAATTATCCGTCTCAGATAATTATGAGCTCGAGATGGAAAATAAAGCCATGGAGAACTTTGAAGTAAATCGGGAAACGTCATATCCGCATAGTCTGCGATTATTATAGTTTACTGCTGCGCGAGTGTGTGATTATGGAATTATAACTTTAACATCTTCTGAAATGTTATAAACAGATAAAAGTATGCAACATGAAAATAACACTATACAGTGATATAATGACAAGGGTTTTTCAGTTATGTTTTGCAAATAATGATGAACAATCTTATGTAAAACAGTTGTTTGTATAATAGTGTTATAATGTCGAGATAATATCATTGTATGCTGTATCATATTTCCGTCCCACTTTATATTAGGTGGTGTTAAAGAGACAGATCACCTAAAAATTAGAATTGTATCATCACTTACTCACTCGTTTCAAACCTGCGTGATTTTTTTTCTTTCTTCAGTTCAACACCAAAGAAGATATTTAAAAATATATATATGCTGGAAAAAACCTGTAACTGTTGACTTCCATAGTATTATTTTCTTCAGAATATCTTCTTTTGCATTTAACTGAAGAAAGACACTCATACAGTTTTATAACCTCTTTAGAGTGAATAAATAGTGAGTAAATCTTGATTTTTTTGGGTGAATCTCTTTAATTTTGTATGCTCTTCATTTAAATGAATAATTTTGGTTCAGTGCACTTTTGCACATACATGTTTTAATACTGTACACTGTCTGACAAAAGTCTTTTGTAGGGATCCCAGTTTTAGGAGGAACAAGAATAACTCGACTTAGATGATCATTTGGAAAAATGATAGAAGGTAGATTTTTCTGATGAATCATGTGTTGAACTGAACTGCATCCCGATCATCACAAATAATGCAGAAGACCTATTGGAGCCTGCATGGACCCAAGATTCTCACAGAAATCAGTCAAGTTTGGTGAAGGAAAAACCATGATTTGGGGCTATTTTCAGTATGGGGATGTGCAAGAATTCTGCAGAGTGGATGGCAACGTCAACTGCCTGAGGTATCATGACATTTGTGTTGCCCATTACATTACAAACCACGAGAGAGGGCAAATTCTTCAGCAAGATAGCGCTCCTTCTCATACTTTAGCCTCCACATCAAAGTTCCTAAAAGCAAAGAAGGTCAAGGTGCTCCAGGATTGGCCAGCCCAGTCACCAGAGAAGAACATTATTGAGCATGTCTGGGGTAAGATGAAGGAGGAGGCAAGATAAATCCAAAGAATCTTGATGAACGCTTCTTTGCTATTCCAGATGACTTTATTTATATTTTTTTTGAGTCATTTTAGAGATGTATGGATGCAGCTCATTGGAGTCATACACAATTTTAATTATTTTTTCACTACAGCATGACTTTATCTTCTATACTGTACATTATTTATGTTAAGTGGCAAAACTTTTGTCCAATCAAAGTCAGACCTTACTGTCCTAATTAAATAATTAAAAATCAGGCATGATCATATCTTATTTTTCAAGGCAATATATTGCCTTATAAACATGGAAACTGTCTAGAACTCACACACAAACAGAAATTATATGCCTGGTGCCTAGTGCTTCACTTAGTGTGAACAATTACAGGCTGAAATTCCTTGTCATCACTCGTGTCTTTGTTTAGATAATACTTTCCACCTCAGACCAGTGTCTCTGTATCCACAGTCCACGAGTTCTTCCTAATGAATGTAAGCATGACTGATGCAAAAGGCACACACATACACACACACACACACACACACACACACACACACACACACACACACACACGCATTTGCGTCTTGTTTTGTCTGCATTTGTGCAGCCGCTGGTATTTTGCTTTACAGCGTTATCAAATAGTTTGGTTGTGTTTGTATGAGGTAGTTGAGGAATTCTCTGAATTCTAAGAGATTAAACAGTGTTCTTTGTTGTAACTACATCTTAAATGTGATCTAGTGTGGCTTTGAGTCACAATACATTGCATATTTGCACCAAGGTTATGTGTACGTAAACATTTATTGTCATGGACGGTGACTGTTGCCATTTTTCTTACTGAGCATTTAGATCTGCTACAAAACCCTTGTGAAACAACTGATTTTTGAAACAAGATGCTAATTAATGAAGACATATTTATGAACATGGAGCAAAATTCTGGGTTATATAGTTCAAGTTTTTTTTTTTTTTTTGTAGTCTACAAAAATATTTCTGTAATTGGCCAAACGTGTTCGTTATGATTTTTGATGTCTCACCCATATTTTAACCTATGCATTGCTCTGGGTTGTGTATTAATTCCTCTCAGTAACCATAGATAATAGCTTTATTCCTTTTTTTTAATTCTTGTCATTTAAATTAAATTAAATGCTACAGTGTTACAGAATTAACATCGTTGCAAAATGATTTATTTATTTATTTATTTATTTATTTATTTATTTATTTATTTATTTTTAATAAAGCAACTAAATATATCTTATGGTAGCTACAAAATTTTTTCCTAAATATACATTACTGGTCAAAAGTTTGGGGTCATTAGTCTGTTCATGTAAAATAAATAAATAAATAAATAAATAAAAATGTTAAATAGTTATTTATTAAATATTTATTAATTACTTATTATATGTATTTTCAAATGAAATTATTTGTCCTTTCATTATTGCTTTTATTAATAATAATAACAACAATACTATACTACTACTGCTAATAATAATAATAATAATAATAATAATAATAATAATAATAATAATAATAATAATAATAATAATTATTATTAGAGTGATTTCTGAGGTATCATGTGACTCTGTAGACTGGAGAAATGAAGCTGAAAATTCATCTTTAAAATCACTGGAATAAAGGATTAAATGAAATTATAAACTGTTTTGAATTGTTATTTCATAGTGCAATAACATTTCACAATTTGAAATTTTTTACTGTATTTTTGATGTAATAAATGCAGCATTGGTGAGCAGAAGAAGCTTATTTTAAAACATTTAAAAATCCTACTGACTCCAAAGTATTGACCGGTAGTGTATATGTTTTTAAAAAGCATCACAGACAAGTTAAAAGAATAAATTTCTTCAGAAATAAAAAATCTATTTTTTTATGTATTTCACAATTATTATAATATATTAAAATGTCCTATCACTTGGCAACTATGTAAACAATATGTACAATTGCAAAGGGGGGCTAGTAATTTTACCATGAACTATATATCCTGTGTATTTTATTTTATTTATTCATTTTTTTTTTTTTACGTTTTTGTCTTACATTACAAGAAGGCATTAAGTCAGCAATGGGTCAATGAGGCATAATAGCCATTTTTTCCACATTGTCCAGCTGATTAAGGGATTTAAAATACATCCGACTAAATTGAGTACACTGTTAACAAGATTATTTTTAAAGCCTCGCCACCCTCTTTGTCTTACACAGTTGACAGGCCCTAAATTCTCTGAAAAGACTCTTAGAAATCACAGTGAAATTTGTGTCTTCATGTCGTGTATTGTTTTGCTCTCCTGGCGGATTTCTTAAGGAACAGCAGTGTAGCATTTAAAGAGCCTGCAGACACCTTTGTTTCCTTTTGCGTCATTTCTTTCCAAACTGAACAGAAAAAAAGCTCTCTCTGCAGTCTCTTTGGCTTTACTATGGCATCAGTTCAGATCCCTGTCAGGCCGATGAAGGACTTTTCCAAGTCTTAAAGTCCACTTCTGGCTTGGGCACTGGTGCATTTGTGAAACAAGCAGCTTTAAGCCCACATAAAAGAAGAAATTAGCCAAAGCTCTGTGGGAAAACACTTAGAAAAAGACGTCCAGTGGAAGACCAATTAATTAGGATGGGTTTTTATGGGCACCATTGGCTTCTCACACATCGTACTCTTTATGGAAAAGAGCTCAGTGAACTTGCATTGAGAATATTGGCCAATGATTTTTGATAGGAGTGTTTGTTTTGTACTCAACAATATTAGGTCTAAATGTAAGATACATATTTGTTTAGTAAGGGATAAAATACATCCAGGTGATTGTTATCACAGATTATTACACAGCTGTCTAGAATACTCATATCTGATTGGTAAATCACAACATTACTAGGTTTGTTATTCAGAGAACAACCACTAAACAACACAGGCTTATCCGGGAACTTCGAATCACCTTGACTGTCATAGAATATGTTCACATTCATTAACTTACATCCACATTCATATGTATCAGCTTGTTTGTCACGGTTTTGACTCTTGGTGCTGTCTTGGGAATGAATAATATCTAGGTTAGTACTGTATGAGCTTTATTTATTCAGTTTCATTTCTGGCAGCTTTGGGATTTTGACTGTTTGGTGCCTTCTTGTGAATGAATAATACTCTATACTCAATAAGCTGTTTTTGTTTCTGTCAGCTTTGCGTTTAATTAAAGAATTAACAGATCATTACGGTTCATAGCAATATTTTATATCTAATTTTCATGTTTTGTGGAAGGTGGTTTTTGCTGAAAAGAGCCCTTCTGTTTTATACAACAGCCCTTCTCTTCACGTTGGACTGCCGATTAGCCTGTTCAGATTTATTCTGTGATAACCTCTTGGATGTACTTTATTTCTAACATAAACAGCCATAACAGCGTCCCAATGCAATGCGAAAGGCTGATGTATGATACTAAATGAGCCTTATTCTGCGAAAACAACTACCTGGATGCACTTTATACCAACTGTTACATACTTGCCACAAAACATGAACATTAGACACAAAACGATGTTCTGAGCGATAATAGTTTATAAAGTCTTTAATTAAAGGCAAAGCTAACAGAAATGAAAAATGGCTGAACGGAGCATATAATAACCTACGTATTGTTCACAAGATGGCACCAACTGTGAAGGGCTGTTGTATAATGCTGCGTTCACACCAGACGCGGAATGTGCGTCAAGCGGGAGTGATTTACATGTTAAGTCAATGCAAACGCGCGAATGGTGCGGCGCGAATGACGCAAATTGCGCGAATGGCGTGGGGCGAATTGAGCGTTTTGTCCTTTTGATGCGCTTAACGAGCGTTTCGCGCAAATCTCTCAATTTCGAAAATCTGAACTTCAGCGTACATTCGCGCCGCGTTAACCAATTAGAAGCTTGCTCTTGTGGGGGCGTGATTGTGACGTAGAACCTGTTGTCGGTGTTCCGGGGGAAATCCTCCAGCCTTCACCAACAACAGTTCATCAAACTGGGCTTGGCTCAGTCAGAAGCACCGCTGCAAGCCTCCGTCAACCAGGTTAAGTTTCTGGAGGAGTTTATGAGCTCACAGAGCTGGATGCACCTCTGAAAGAATGTAGTGGACTCAGACAGGACCCTAAACGTATCAACGCTGTTTTTCAGTCTTCATAAAGCACATAAACACTGTTATTTTCTTCATAAAATCCATGTTAGCCATTTAGCTATGAAGCTAGAGTCTTCGGGCAGACAGAAGCCCTGCCCATCACGCGAATCCGCGTCTGTTCTGAAGTGAATTTGACATGCAAATGAAGCAGGGTTTGACGCGCGAATAGCGCGATTTATCTGCGCGTTCCGCGTCTGGTGTGAACACAGCATAAGACTGCAAAAACAACTACTTGGAGGATACTTGGTGCTACTTACACAGCTACTTGCCACAAAACTCTATCAAATAAGTACAAAACATTGTTCCAAAGCATAATAATAGTTTATTAATATTTAATTAATGGCAAAGCTGCCAGAAAAAAATACATATATCTGAATAGAGCTGATGGAGCATACACTAACCATTATTCAGTCAAAAGATAGCACCAAAAAGTCAAAAACAGCTCTCGAGACAGACAAGCATTTATATCAGGGGTGTCAAACTCATTTCAATATATGTACCATAAAATAACAACAATATTTATTATTTGTAATTGAATATGCTTGCCTCATCTATGCTTGCATCATATTATGGATGACTTTTATGCTGTGGTCAGTTTCTTTAGTAGATTACTTTGTACTTGTTATTGTACTTGTGTGATAGAGAGCTTTAAAAGAGAACTTGGTTGGGTTTAGGGAATGATTTAGGTCAGTGGTTTGCTTGGTGGTCTGTACGACAAGCCCTGTCTTCTCATGGATGTGTACAAAAAAGATGTGTATCTTTATCAGTATTTTTATCAGAAGTGTGCAACAAAATGTACCCAGAGCAACATATTTTCTTATTTATTTATTTTTTATTTTTTTTATATATATATATATAGGCTAAGGCACATATTTCCAAAGAGCCTGAGCTGTTTATTGAGCTGTACATTTAGATGTTGTTCCCAGAATTTATTTGTTTGTTTATTTATTTATATATTTATTCTTTTTTTATTTTTTTATTTTTTATTTATTTATTTAAAATTAAACCAATTTCTGAACCCATTTTTTTTTACCTCATCTATTATAGATTACTCTGCCAATATCATAGCAACATAAACATTTAACTCTGCCTTATTGTTCCAAACTCCCCCTTGAGCGCTAAACCACACACCATGTCGCCCAGTCCGAAAAGAGAGAGTTTCCCACGCGGACATCTGTGTTCTCTTTTACAATGCTTTGTGTGTGTGTTTGCACGTGAGAGTGTGTGCATGTACATGTGTGTGTCCATGTGTGCGTGTGTGCATGAGATGGCCTCTGGCTCTCTCTCTCAGCTGGATCAGACCTGTGATGATGAATGAGGCATATAATATCACCACACTCACTGCTATTTCATGAACAATGCCGTGTTCACATTGCAGTGCCAAGCAGAGCCCCCTTTCATACAAACATAGACTCTATGTGCCACTATTGCATGCATGCAAATGTGCAGGATATTTCATGATTATTATACATTTATAATGATGAGGAATGGAAACTTGTTAAACAAATGCAACATTTATGTAAAATATAGTCTTTTTTTGAGATTCAAACAGCCCATCAAAATGTTATTGGTAATAATATGCTCATTATTCCTCAAAACGCACCAAATAATTACAAATATTTAATTAATATATGAGGTAACTGCATTAAATATATCAAATTGGTTTACTTAAGTATGCTTATATATTTCATAACGCACTGAAAAAAGCTTACCCACCATTAATATATAGTATGGGTACACTGAATTTAAGAACAAGCAATGCAATATTGCCAGATATTGCTGCTAAATACAAACAAAACATTGCATTTTCCAAAAACGATACTAAATCGCTAGTTCAACCTTCATTCTGACATTGTATTAATGCCCTAACTATTTAATTACAGCTGTTATGTTACAAATTAAAAACAAATTAAATTAAACAACTTATAAAAGTGGATCTGGCACTCGTGAGCTGCTGCAAGTAATGTTATTGATATATATATATTCAGCGACTTGACTTCAAATAATTTTCCTTCATCAAACTTTTTGTTTTTGAACATGTAAAAATGTACTGAGGTATGAACCTAAATGACCTCATAGCTGGCTTTGGGCCAGGTGTTAATCCCATGTAGTGTTCGAACACAAAAACTTGTGTTTGGGGGCTTTTAATTGCTTCTCATAAGTTGTTTCCCACTGGGCCCCTTCCCACATTAACAAAAAGTCGAGGTGATTGAGAGACGTTAAAGTGAGAATTCCGTGAATGAAGTGGTCAAGCCTAATCCCTGCCATTAGCTACACTTACTTGTATTACAAGGTGCTGTGTTTTTGGGTGTCCTTCCACACATAGTCAGCTGGTATAAGCGGTGCAGATGGTACATAATACCTACAGCCACAGGCACGGGTGGGAGACGTTGATCCTCATCTTGCTGGATCATGATGTTGGTGCATTTGGGAACGAAACTGCCTGTGAGAAACATGCTTTGTAAAAAGTGGTGTTATGAAAGCTCTGGCCGCCGAAATCAGATTTGATGAGGCACGACAAAGCTGATACACGCACACCTGGGAAAAAAATATAAATAAAAAACATGATAATTCTTTAAACTTTTGGTTGCTGTTTTAATTTTAGTGCATTTATAACATTTATTTAATTAAAGATTGCACTTATTTAATTCAACATACACAAAAACAGTAATGTTGTGACTATTGAAAATAAAAATACATTATTAAAAAAATATTTATGCTTTTCAGCTGCAAAATGAGCTTGTTTGAATGAATCAAGTAGCAGTAAAAAAATAATAATAATAATAAACAAATAATAATATACATGCATAAGCATTCATATATATATATATATATATATATATATATATATATATATATATATATATATATATATATATATATATATATATACAGTTGAAGTCAGAATTATTAGCCCCCCTGAATAATTAGAGCGCTTGTTTTTTTTTTTTTTTCCCAATTTCTAGTTTAACGGAGAGAAAATTTCTTCAACACATTTCTAATCATAATAGTTTTAATAACTCATTTCTAATAACAGATTTATTTTATCTTTGCCATAATGACAGTAAACAATATTTTATTGGATAGTTTCAAGATACTTCTATACAGCTTAAAGTGACATTTAAAGACATAACCAGGTTAATTAGGTTAGCTAGGCAGGTTAGGGTAATTAGGCAAGTTATTGTATAATGATGGTTTGTTCTGTTGACTATTGAGAAAAAATATAGCTTAAAGGGGCTAATAATTTTGTCCCTAAAATGGTGTTTAAAAAATAAAAAAAAATTTTTAATCTAGCCAAAATAAAACAAATAAGACTTTCTCCAGAAGAAAAAAATATTATCTGACATACAGTGAAAATTCCATCACTCTTTTAAACATTTGGAAAATATTTTAAAAGAAGAAAAAAAAAATTCAAAGGGGCTTAATTATTCTGACTTCAACTTTATATGAGCCGAATTTGGTGGAAATTGGGCTAATGATCTATGGAGAGTTCAAAACAACATATTTTAAAACTAATTCAAGATGGTGGACAGAAATTTGTGTCAATTAGGGGATAAATTATATGAATGTTTTCTGTACGATACAAGGAATCTGCAAAAATGTAGTTTGGCATCATGCCATACTATTTGTCAGTACGAAATTCAAAAAACCTTCACACCTGACACAAATTCCATAACTTTTTTGTCAGCATGGTCTGAAGATGAACCAAGTGAGTCAAATTTGGTGCAAATCAGCACAGAGATTCAGAGTTTGAGAAAGTAGGCTTTTGACTTGCAATATGGCAAACCGGACGTCCTGTTTCATAATAATAGGCAAAATGTGTCAAAAGTTAGCAGTTTTAGAAATATTGTTATAACATTTGATCGAAAGGTGGTGCTGCAACAACATTTTGAGCATCTTCAGGGCACAGTCCCGAAGACACATACTGAGTTTCATAACAATTTGCCAATGCATCTGTAAAATATAGCAATTTATTGACATAATTCAAAATGGCCATTGGCCAAAATGGCTGACCTGAGAAAATCAGACATCATTCGACTCGGCAAATTCTGCCGGATGTAAAGAAATTTTATGTATTTTGGACAAAGGGTTGATGTCCTGACCACCAGGGGGCAGTGCACCGAAACGCTGCAACTTACTTCAGACCATGGTTGTGATAACATAGACCAAGTTTGGTGTGAATTTGTGGTTTACAGAAATAACACTTTAAGTCACTTTTTCCGCTAGCTCTTCGTTAAATTTGTTTGCAAGTTAATCGAAAACCTGCATGGCCCCTAGTAATAATAATAATAATAATAATCATAATCATAATCATAATAATGAAAAATCAACTTAACAAATTTGTACAAAACTTGTTAAGTAATTTTTAATTGTATATCTGTGTCAAAGTCAACAAGGGTTTTTCAATACGCACTCTAAATATAATAATATATTTACTTTAAAAAAGCAGCAAATCTAAACAGATCTCTATATAATAGTTGTCAGCTCTGCTCATTGATGTAAGTGAGCTGAAGTCTGGGAATGGGTCTGTTGCGTGTAGTAAAGGAGCAGCTGTAGAGTCGCTCTGCACCTGTTTTCTGGGTGCAGGACAGCCGTCTGTGAGCATATGCTGTGAGGGTATTGAGTAGCCCATCTTAGTGCTGCTGGATTTCTGTATGTCTCTCTCCACAAAATCTTTCTCCTCTGCTGTCCTCTTCTTGGCCTGTCATGAATATGAACCGCTTAATCATTTTCATGAATAACGTTTTATTAAAATGAAATGTAAACTGGGTAAAATAAAATTCATAAACATAACAAATAATAATAATAATATTTTTAAATAAAGAAAACAATACATATAATGTAAATTTTGCTATTTCATTATTGTTATTTTATTTAAATTATATTAATAATAATAATAATAATAATAATAATAATAACTATAACTATAAAAAGAATAATAATAATAAATTAAAATGTTATTTATTTATTTATTTATTTATTTACTTTATTTATTTTTAATACAATTTTTATATGCTAATAAGATATTAAGTTTCTTACTCCAAGCAAGTAAAGTCTTTATACCATGCTTTATTCCTTTGTCTCTGTTTCTTTCTCTGTCAGAGGATCTGGATGACCTGCGGATGGAGGGCGTCACCGGCCTGTTGCAGTCCGGCAGTAAGTTCAGCCAGGGCCGTAGCTCCTACTATACAGAGCCCCAGGCCAAAGTCACTCTCAACATCTGCTCAAGGTGTGCAAGGTAAATATTTAAACAGCTCAATATTGACCAACAGCTCTACTCTACTTAGTGACTTCACTCCACCTTTAGAGCCGCTGCCACCTCTGCTAACCTCCATTAAACACACACAATGTGAACAGTGTCATCTTCAGGTCCACACTACAATGCACTGCCATAAATCTTAGTCAAGTCACGAGTCACGAATCCTGACCTCTGTTTGAGAGCGAGGCTCTTTCAGCCGGATATGAAGGCCACACGCAGCATTCCTGTAAACCAATTGAGAATGACTACATGCTGAGATCATCCACAACATTTATCTGACTACAGTAACTGTCAAGGTGCTCAGTTATTTTAAGACTATATGAATGAGAGTTTTCTCATCTATGGCCACTTTTGACCTTTAAGATTCTTAGAAAATCAATTGTGACCAAAGACTCCTGAAAGTCATGACTATTTTCGCCTTAATTTTTGTCATTTCCAAAAACATTTTAAATTAGCAATATGTTTCAATGACAAAGATTGTGAAAATGTGTATTTTGTATTGACTGATCGATGTGTGTATGTTTCTTATGATAATAATAAGCTATAATTCTATGGTATAATCTCTCTTAGTAATCAATTGCTGTGTCTATACACAGCCATTTTCATGGGATTCACCTTAAACCTTGATCCATCAGAGCAGCCCACTTTTTTTCCCATTCATCCATGGTTCAAATTTGATGATCTTTGGCTTATTTCATGTGCTGCTGATGACAGCATGGAGCTACGCAGTCACCAATGTTATAGCCGCTGGTGATTTGTCACACTGTGGCTCTACATTCATTTATTCATTCATTTTCTTTTTGGCTTAGTCCCATTATTATTATTTTTTTATCAGGGGTCACCACAGCGGACTGAACCACCAACTTATATAGCATATATTTATGCAGCGGATGCCCTTCCAGCTGCAATGCAACACTTGGAAACATCCACAAACTCTTGCATTCACACACATATACTACGACTAATTTATCTAATTCAATTTACCAAAACTGCATGTCTTTGGACTGTGAGGAAAACTGGAACACCTGGAGAAAACCCACACGAACACGAGGAGAGCATTCAAACTCCACACAGAAATGCCAACTGACTCAGGTGGGGCTCGAACAAGCGACCTTCTTGCTGTGAGGTGATTGTGCTACCCACTCCACCACCGTGACATTTTATGTTTTAGTTTCACTTAGTAATTGATGTATCTACACACAGCCATCTTCATGCGAGTCATCAGTAACCTTGATACGTCAGACCAGCCCACTTTTTTCCACTCATCAATGGTTCAAATTCGATGATCTTGGGCTTATTTCATGTGCTGCTGATGTCAGCATGGAGCTACGCAGTCATCAATGTTGTAGCTGCTGGTGATTTGTCACACTATGGATTGTTTGTTTAAAAACTAAGGTAGAAATAATTGATGATGGAACATTGAATATGGGGTGTGCATTATTTTATTTTTTTTATTGACCAGAGTCAATTGCTCCACTCATAATTATGGTTACCATACCTAAGTTATTGTTTAGATGTTTTTGTCCTTTTACCTATGTGGAACTAGATTAATTCGCATCTCATCGAATGTTTTTTGGTTTGTTTTGATTTTTGACAATCGGCTGTGAAATAACCATTTTCAGTATTGCCATGTTTATCAGCTAATCAGAATCAAGCATTCAACAGCCCTGCATTATAAAAAAAAATCTTGAACTTTTGATAATAATTGTTTTAACAAATGATAAATCTATTTTTTACACAATACAGACATTTAAATGGTTTATTTCTCTTTGTGAAGATAATCATATTTTAAAACACAATTTTAGATTTATAAATATATGCATATATACATCTGAAATATATTGCAAGGACATGAAAGTGTCTCATGTAAAAAAAAAAAAAAAAAACACCCACCTGTAAATGGGAGAAAGCATACATATCTGGAAAGCATTCTAGAAATCTGATTGTATTCATAAGACCCATAAAAAAAGAAGATAATCTTTTATCAATTGTTTTCTGTTTTCATTTCCTGTTTTGTTGTTTGTGGAAGACCAAAGTGATCACATTTCACACTGTGATAGGGCGACTCAATGCTTGCGTCCGATGCCAGGCTCTGATAAGAGTGAATCTGCTGGGTACGATGGCTGCCACGCTCCTACATTCCCTGTGTTTGTTTTGTTTGGCCCTTTTTGTTTAGCTTTTCATTTCTGCCCCATATCAGATTCACCACGGATACTTTAAACATTCTTTACAGTCTACAAGATGCCAATCACATCATCTCACCGCTGGTTTGTGGAAAGTTTATCACACCATCACTGTTTGTTTTGAAGACTGTTTAACAGTTCATTCATTTATCACAGCCTACACATGCAGAATTGTGGATATGGCCCACTTTAGTTATATATCTACAATATAGAGCTCAGGTTTGATGTTTTGGATTAGTTTTTTGTCATAGTCGTCACAACCAGAACAATTCATCTGAATTATTCATTCCTTAAAGGAATAGTTCACCCAAAAACACAAATTTGTTTGTTATTTATTTTTCACCTTCAGCCTATTAAAGATATAGGTGATTTTTTCATCAGTAGAACATTCTAGAAGATTTTTTATTTGACCATATTGGGGTCATTGGTGATTCATAAAATGCAAGTCAGTGGCTGTCAGCACTTTGCGGGTAAAACAAAAGAATATAAAAGCAAAACAAAATGAATACCCATGGCTCATGACGATACATTGAGGTCTTATGAAGCGAAACAATTGGTCTGTGCAAGAAACTGAACATTGTTTACAACATCATTACCTTTGATCCACAGCCTTTGAGGGTTTTCTTGTCAGTTCGAAGCACAGACCGATCGTTTTGCTTCATAAAACCTCAATGTTTCATTAGACCCGACAGGGATTCATTTTGTTTTGCCTGTATTCGTTTTTATGACTCTCAAAGTGTCTGTAGCAGCAGGATTTCATTTTATGAATCACCAAGGAACCACATTTCAACTGAAAATCTTCTTTAATGTCCTACTGATGAAAAAAGCACAGCTACATCTTGAATTTCCTGAAGTAAAATGTTCCTTTAACCAAATGTACACCTGAAAGCTCTTCAGTGCCATAGAATTGTCTTGTGACTTGCCAAATAGCAGCAGCTCTAAAACGTAAGCCGAGGCCCATCTCTCTGTGTGTTTTTGCTTTTTTGTGCTTTTTTTTTTGTTTCTTTGCCTGGGCATGTGGCTACCCGGAGAATCCATGAAACATTTTTCACATTTTCTTCAGACTAAGACTAAGGAATCCTTTTATCTGGACATTTGTTATCTCAAGTGGTCAGCGAGTGAGGAACATGTCACTTAACAGCAGTCCGGAAAGTCTGGATGTGTAACAATGTCAGAAAGTGTAACATTATACTTAAACCCTTCAAGCTTGTTCAGCAGGTTCACTAATTTATTAGTGGTATCTGTATAAACAAGTTATTATAAATAGTAATAATAATAATAATAATAATAATAATAAGTAAAATATTCCAAAACTATACTACCATTTTATGGTTATCAAGTCAAAAGTAAGAAAAAAAAAAACAAAACAAAAACTAAATTACAAGAAATACTCAAATGACCCTGGATGACAAAATAAATATTTCATCTAAAATCTAAACAACTAAAATCATCCTCTTATTAAGTAAAGACCCTTTACCATGAAGACATTTAGTACATTTTCCACAGTAAATGTATAAAAACTCTTAATTTAGACAAATTTAAAGGCAATGAAAATTTCCTATTATCCTATCTCAACAAAGTATAGATCAATAGCAAGCTTATAGAAATGTAGCTTTCATGTTACATATGAATCTCACTTTCATATTGTATACTGTACCATATACAGCACAGTAGAATGCGGATGGTTCCTGAAAAAAAATAAAAATAAAAAATGTGCACAGAACTTTTCACCTTAATTGGTTTAATCATTAAATGTGGAAAAGAGTGTTTGGAGTGTTTTGGTATCTGAGATTATATATATATATATATATATATATATATATATATATATATATATATATATTAATAATTACACCCCATTACACCCCTAAAATATATATATTAGGGGTGTAACGGTTCACAAAAATCATGGTTCGGTTCAATACGACGCAGTGGTGTCACGGTTCGGTATGTTTTCGATACAGCAAAAAAAGAAAAAAGACAGAAGATTTATCTGATAAAATTTTTTTTAATGTATGAAAACTAACATCTTTAAAGTATGTCTTTAAACATTGATAGAACGATACTTCCGGAGTTTATGCTTAGCTGCAAATAAAAAAAAACCTTCTTTACACTCAAAACCAAAAAGTCGCTTATAAAAAATAAATATAATATTGTAGTAGTTAAAAAATAAAAAGAAAAGAACAATAGAATTTTTATATGGAACTCAGTTTCAATCTACTTTTAAGTTTTTTTTTTTTTTTTTTTTTAGAGAGATGAGTGTCCACCTTTTCTTTAGACAGCACAGATCTGCTTGATTTGACTGTCACCTGCCGTTTCAGTGGATCTGAAAGCAGGAATTATCTGACTGAAATGGGCTTATCAAGGAATAATGTAATGGGGCTCTGTTAACATTTTCTTAAAACCCGAAATTTCCACTATATAAAGATCTCTCATATACACAGCTATAAATGTACCGATCGCCTCTGTGATTTGTTTTGCCCTGTTTGAATATGTAGGAATTGCCTGTCGGAATGCTGTTCCACTTACTGATTCCGTAATGTAAGTGTCAACGAGTTGATATGCTCAAACATTACCGCTAAAATAGCTTACTGTCATAGCAGATGATGTTCTTTTTCCACCACTCTCTTGGTATCGGTGATGGTGTGAGACGTATCTGAAGAGCGGTGCACTGAAAAAAATTATTGAAAGATGATTCCTTGGATTTACTCATTTTTTTTTTTTTTACGTTGAGTGGTTGTAAACAATTTATTTGTGTTGAATTTAAACAAACAAATTAAGTTGAAAATTATTACATTTAATTTGTTTGTTTAAATTCAACACAAATTAATTGTTTGCTACAGTTCTGCATGCAACACTTTTTTCGGGGCGTGTGTGTGTGATGTACCTGAGTGGCGGAGGTGAGTTGTGCCCAATGAACCTGGAGAGCTGGGAGGGATGCGGTGGAGAGGGTTTTGCAGCATATAGGGACCGGGGGGAGATGCGCGATTTCCGGGAACCGAAACTTTCGGGAGACTTGGGATGTCTGGGTATACATAAAGTTACTAGCCATTTTGCGAGCTAGTGTAGCGCGTGCCTGACTGGAGTAGTGTTTGAAGGTGGGGGGGGTGGTGAAATGTGAATAGGTTATTTAGATTGGCTGTTTTGTGTCTAGGTCCAGGGTTGCTGGGCCAACGGGGGCGGAGCCAGCATGAGCAGGCTGACACAGAAGGCAGCAAGATTGCTAATGAGTGCATCATGCTTTAATAAAGTGATAATCTGAGTTCAAAAGCTATGGTCTACTGTTTTCACATGACAGCGGGGAAGGCAGCATGTTGTCTGCCATGTCATTTGGGATGCCATGTTGAGCGTTGTTGCACTGAAAACATTATATTTTGTACTTAATTCTCTTTTATCTTTTTTAGATATTAGTCTGAATAGAATTGTTTGGTTTGTAATGCGTACCGAACTGAAAGTCTGAATGGTTCAATACGAATTTGCATGTCGTTACACCCTATATATATAAACACACACATAAGTTCTGTCTGGTTCTTGAATCTGATTGGCTCATAGCCATGTGATATTTCTTCACCCTTCACTTCTGTGTACAACTATGCATTTTATTTGTAAGAATAGTGCCTTTTTAAAAATATTTACAATTTCTTAGAGAGCTCGTTGGCGGCCATTAGCCGACCATAGTGTTGTAGACCCAAGACGGTTGACATTGCCTATCCACAAGATGGTGCCAGGACCGCATAATAAGCCCTTGATTAAAACTGTTGTGTGTTTTCTGGAGCGCGAAGCTGGAAAACGGAAGCCTTAAGCCTGATTTATACTTCTGCGTCAGGTGACCGGCGTAACCCACGGCGCAGGCAACGCGCATGGCTGTGCATTTATACTTCTGCGCACTGTCTCTGTCGGTCTGCATTAACACTTCCGAAACGCTAGTTGGCAGTGAGGTGTAAATGTGTCTCTGTGTCGAGTTTCTTCGCTGCTTTTTTGCTTTTCCTGAACACTTCCGGGATGTACAAGTCGCTCAAACTCGCTCATTTTGATGCAGGAACCGGCAGACGTGCAACAACTTTAACTATGAGGTAAACACAAAACAAAACTTTCCATCCGGAGCTCCTTCACGGGACTCCACACTTGTTAACAATCGCTCGCGCCATTCGCGCGGCTCTCGGTCCCGCCCAGACTCGTCAGCGATACCAAGCCGACCAATCACAGAGCTTACGCTACGCGTCGTGTAGTTACATTTTTTGAGAGGTGCACGTCAGTGACGGTGACGGCCACGGCGAAGGGCTATGCGTCAGCGCCGTAGCATACGCCGGCGTTTGACGCAGAAGTATAAATCAGCCTTTACGGTTTTTAAGGTGGACCGGATGGAGTCAATAAGGAGCTACGAATAAGGAGCTGGATTCAGTCTCGTCCCTCCTTATCGCAAACACAACAGAAGTCTGGTAGTGATTGTGCTGCTTTTTTCGAGGTTAATTATTGTGATATTGAAACAGTTGCTTAATGTTTGATATGCAATGTGTATAAATGTCCCCTTTAATGGGACTTCTTCTGTGGTTGCTTTACCTTTAAGATGTATGCACACACGTATAGAAGCTTAGTTCAGTTTTGGCAAGGTCTGCGAAGTGTGTGATAGTCGCTCTACTGCTGTATCATTTTTTTTTATTTTAATAATGTAACATTTTATTTTGCGACAGATGTTTGAGTGTCTTTTTCTTTTCCTTTTGCCTACTTATTGTCATTGACTGGCATGTATGTAGTTGGCAGCAGTTGGGAGAAATGCATAAAGACCAATAGGAAGAGTGAAATAGTTTCTGTCTACTTTTTAATTCCTTAACCTTCTGGGATCGAAGACTGCGTATACGCGTTTTGACCTGTGGTGGCGTCAAACTGCTGAAATGAACTTAAATAAAACTTTCAGTTTTGATCGTACAGATAAGATCAATACATTAATTGAATCTGTTATGTGTCTACTTTTTGTTGTGTACACTCACAACAACAACAAACGTGTGTGCTTTTGCAAAATAAGGAAAACAAACAGTGTAGGCATTCTGTCTTTTCTCTCTCCGTGAACTGCTTTTAGAAACGCGTCGGTAAAATGCGCTAAAACTCTGCGAATACATTTCTCATCTGTGCGTTTTGTATTTCTAGAAAGCTTAAAGTGTCTACTTTTAAACGCAGCTATGCATGTTGAAAACAAACATTGCTTGATAAAGTAATCGGTATGAAACCAACGCTATGTCTAGTTTCTCAGTCTGATCTCATTAGTTTTAATGCGACCACGCCCACGGGGCATTGTTATTACAAGCGTCTGAGGTGCGAGCAGACTGTTGTCAGAAAAACACGTCACTAAAATGAAAGGAAACTCGGGAAATAGTCAACAAAGATCATGATTTATGATATCTATATAAAGCTTCATATGTCTACTTTTGCATTAACCAATTCAAGTCGAAAACAAATTATCTCCTTTTATGTAATCCATATAAAAGTAAGGACTGTACGGATTCTCCTTTATCGCCTCATTACAGCAGCATGGTCCCGCCTCTCAGTAAGCGTGCTTCATATGTAAATCCAGATGTGAAAACAATGGAGGTAAAGGACCAGCGGCAAAGAGAGCTAAAGTAGACAAGAAGTGCTCCGAGTTAGATCAGTAATGGGAGTAATGTTGGTCTGTGTCATGCCAACAAACTATTAGATGATGATGTAGCCTTCAACTTCACAAAATGTTTAAAAATGCTACAAAAGTGGAACAAGTAATCTTGCGTCTGTGAGTCTCCGCTGATGTCAAGAAGGCCAGCGGTTTTAATGAAATACTGCCTTTTTCCTGCGCTGCTCCCCATCACAGGATACCTGTCTGCAAGGTTACATTTCTAAGTGTCCTTTGTAAGTTTATTCTTTAAATAATTACTGTGAATACCGAATGAGAGGATGATCACTTGCGCCAAAACCTGCTGTGATGCACGCGACTGTTTAAAAGATTTCATTATCGCACATGTGTTTTTCACCCGCTTTCTTTTGCTCATAGTATTTTTTTGTTAATATGGATTAATTATCATTCTTTAAAATAACATTGCTCTAATGTGAGATTACCAAAACTAACTCAGAATCTTATTATTATAATTTAAACTTTGTATATACTATTCCATATATTATAATGTATTGTTTTTTTAACCTATTTAAGATGTTTGACAATGTTAAAATAATATGTTGCATTTTGGCATGTTTTTGACTTATTTCTAAACTATTAATAGACAAAGTTAAATACAAATTTGTATACAGTACACTTTATAGAGTGTACAGACTCTCACAAGTGTTTCTCCAGTTATTTTGTGTGAATAATATATTTTAAATAAACTGCAAACAAAAAAGTAAATAAACTTTCCTCTGATTCCTTCTTGAAACTCTTCCCTCTTAGTCGCATACCTGTCTGATGGCTCATTATGCTGGTCTTTGTCTTCTCAGGTGTGACTCACTGCATAGTAATGATAGTTAAAATAGTTAAAAATGACTTAGAAATTTTAATTCATTATAATGTTTTCTGTGAGCAAGTGAACAAGATGATTCTCACATCATTTTGAAGCAAAAAGACTACCAGATCCAGTTCTCAAAAGTCTTGTGCACAAATGTTCTCTGTGTGTTTCACGGCCTTGTTTCAGTGACTTCAAAATTTTAGTTTTTCACTAACCACGCATAAACGTTTCTTTCTCAAAAACACAAACACATACAAACATGCTGCTTAGGTATTATTGTAGCCCAACTTGTGCTGTTTACAGTGTTATCACACTTTAGCCATTTAAATGTTTTTAAGATACTGAAAACAACACAAATGTCAGTGCATGTCCAAACTTCTCCAGAGCCCCAAAACACCCTCAGACCCCAGAGGGTTAAAGTCTCTGGGTAAATGTGGTTACACCTGGCACCCGTCACGATACCGACGACAACAAAGAAATACTGTAGACTGTAATCCCACATGGAAAGAACCTATATAAACATATATATTTTAATATAGGTTTTAATATAGGGTTCTGATATATGGGACATATATAAAATTGGCCGTTTTCCTATATTATATGTACATATATGCACATATATCGGTACATATATATTCACCTATATGTTAGTAAAATTACTAAAATACTGCTGCGACAACCTTATTTAAAAAAATAATAACAATTTGTATTTCCTTAACCAAATAGTACAAGAAATACATAAAGTACAAAAACAAAAATATAAGAATAAAAAACAATAAAGGAAAGAAGAAGAAAAAGATAAACCATTGTGTTATAAATATTTTGTTTTCCACTATCTTCATATAAGAAAGAATTGACCTTGTAAATCTTTTAGGAAAACGTGTAGACATCATTTCCATCTCCTCTCACTTATTTGCCATAGTCTGCGTATTCATGTCAATACATTAAATCGATTCATTACATAATGCAGTAGGGCGGCACGGTGGCTCAGTGGTTAGCACAGTCAACTCACAGCAACAAGCTCGCTGTTTCGAGTCTCGGCTGGGCCAGTTGACATTTCTGTATGAAGTATGCTTGTTCTCCCTGTGTTCGTGTGTTCTTACTTTGGGTGCTTCAGTTTCCCCACATGAGCATGCACTATAGGTAAATTGGATGATGTAAATTTGATGTAGTGCATAAGTGTGTGTCTGCGAGAATGAAAATGCTGGGTTGCACCTAGAAAGGCATCTTCTTTGTAAAACATATGCTGGAATAGTTGGTGGTTCATTCCGCTGGGAAAACCTCTGAAATAGAAACTAAGCAGAAGAAAAATGAATAAATGAATGAATGAATAATGCAGTAATAAATGCAATAAAATAAATAAATAGTTAATCAAGCTACAATGTTTTTGTTATATTGTAACTTATCCACATATTCTAAAACACTTTCTCAAGACTTCTGCTATGTATCTGTAAATATCTGTCAAATATCTATCTTAGCCTTACTAAACCATCTTCAAGGATCCACTGACCTATAATGCATCACTGCAGCGAAAGACCATGTGATTTATTTCTTCTCTTCTCGTTTCTGTCCTCTTCACTTGATGGATTAGGTGGTAGACTGAAAGAACCACGTTTAGAAAAACAGCTCATCTGGAAGCAGCACAATCACTCCCAGATTTCATCTGTCCATTAAACAGATATAATGCTTTTACATATATGTGGAAAAAGTGCTGGACAGGAGTAGGTACTATACACCTTATTCTTCACCGACGAGCGGGCGCTGCCATTTGAATCTTTTTGGCTTGAGACTTCCGGTCTCATTCACTTCCATTCATTTTTAGACATTAAAAATGGCTCGTTTTCCTGTTTTAAGTTGCAAACTGATATTTCCTAATTATATTATTCTACTTGGTCTATATAGTCATGCAAACATTTGTTTGTAGAGCAAGTAGTTTGACAGTTTTTGCCGTTTAATATTCCTAGTCATTTCTCCCATAGGCGACTGAATCGGAAGTTCTAAGACAATCAGGCGCACTTCCGCATTTTAGAATTAGGTCAATACAAGGCAGCTTGTTTTAATTTGTATTTTTGTTATGTTCCCCATGAAGTGATCAAACTCTAAATATTTAAGACCCTGTTTAGAGCTGTATTTGGTGAAAATGCATCATAATACCAGATAAATGGGGCTTAAGGCACAAAGTAGATTTTGGAGTGACCTGATCAATCACAAGTTTGAGTCATTTATTGTCATTATTTTAATTACTTACAAAAAAATGATGCATTATAAAAAAAACTCTTGGACAGTGGGCCAGCCCAGATCTGGATTTTAACAGTTCTAGACATGACATAGAATAAGAGAGACAAATCTCATTAATAGTCATAACACGATCCATATATGGTCAATTGTGGATGTAATAAATAAGCCTATAAAATAATTTCTGGAATTTTTTTTTTAACTTGCCATAGCCATAAACCTAGATATCAGAGAACAATTTGACCAGGGAATTAAACCAGTGCAGTACATAACACCTGTAACAGTGATATCTCTACACATGAAAGAGAATGAGGGAGATGAATCTGTGGAAAATGTAGGTAGATTTGATTTGAATATAGACAGAAAGAAAATATATATATATGTCGAATCTTCAGAGAAGGCAACATGGTATAGCAGGTAAAGCAATAAAAAGTGAGTGGTTATTTTCTTTTGTCATCATGCTTATTACTTGCCCTGATTGCTTACAGGAAAAGGCACGCAGAGATGGCAACACTAAGAAATGTGAAATGAATCAAGCCTATCATTTGCTAAGTGCAGCATTTGGTGATTTACAGTTCTAAGTAAACCGCTCCAAAATAACAGTTTGAGAGTGCAGCATTGTTGAAGAATAAGGTATGATAATTATCGTGCTGTAGGTCTTCATTTTCCAGTCCTCTAGGAGAGTTGTGAGTCTGGTAGGTTTACACTGGATGCCCCTATTTAGATCACTCAGATTTAATGTGGCCACACAAGTATATAATATATGACTTCATTTCACTGGCAGATGCACTCATCAGCCAGTTTATTAAGGTATACCTGTTTCATTTAAAATTAGGCATGCCTCCAGACCCCACCCCCTTGTTGGGGGATGTGCAAATAATTAAATGAAAATATGTAGACTACAAGTTAATATATATTAGCCAGTAAATCAAAAAGATTCAAATTGTTGTGAGATTGCTTTGGTAATTCTTGTATGTCAGTATTGACAAAAATCTCAAAAGAATGTTTGAAGCACAGAATTATAGCGGGTGTGAAGACGATAGGGGGTCCAACATGATATTAAGTGTCTAACAAATATCCAACATAAGCTCATTCTGAAAATGTAGCCCTATATACATTTATGGCGATCATGAATTATGTAGCCAAAATAACTTATGGCTGCATTTCATCTTTAAAATGAATGCTACAGGGTGGTAGGATGCAGTTCCTTTTTGCGCTTACCAGCAGATCGCTTACTTCCGTATGGATGGCTTGGCTGTTGTTACCAGTTTGTCCAGTTAACCATGTGTGCCATGGACTTGAGATGCAGAGAGGAGTTAACTATGGTGATGAGGTTTGAGTCTGGCGAAGAATGGTTCCAGAAAGCAGCTAAGACAAAAACAGAAGCCAAAAAAATTAATAAACAAGAAAATAACAGGGTGAGAACGTGGTAAATCCTGAAAACATGGTAAAAATTAGGTGAGGGCTTTTCTTGTCCTGGATTGTTTTTTGAAACAATGTCGGTTGGGTTTTAGGAAATGGGTGAGCAGGTCAATTGGTGCTTTAGAAAACACTATTGGTTCAGTTTAGGGAAGGGGATGTGTGGGGCGATTGATCAGTTGGTCTGTCAGTTGACAGCCGCCTTTACTGTATTTACGCGAGAAGAGCAGCCACGAATGACACTCGCGAGACAAATTTGAGATCTAAAATGCATACACAGAGTCCTCTGGCAGATTTGTGGAAACAAAAAACATAGCTCTTGGGATGTATTTCACAATCTCCAGAAATGTATAAAGGGCTACATTTTCAGAACGAGCCTGGGTTGGAATAATGTTTGCTGCAGTTTGTTGAATGTGCACCACAAAGAATTATGGCAATTTGAAGGCAGAAGGGCATCTAACATGGTATTAGGTGCCTAAAAAATGTCCTGTGAATGTGGTCTATGAAATAACCATTAAGGAATAGTTTACACACCCACTCTGACCGCAAAACCTCGTTTACTTTCGGAGACTTTTTATTTCTAAGCCCACAAATTATGATACTGAGCTTTAAATTTACTCTACTTTTTGTCATTAACTGAGAGTAATGGTGGATTAGTACCATCAAGCTTAAAAAATCATTAGATTTCTAGAAAGGTAACCTTTACTTGAAGGGAGTGCTTATAGAACTGTCATGAAACCCTGATACATTGTGACACCTGTCAATGTCTTGTCATGACAACTTGACATTATCAAGACAATGTAGCATCATAAATCTGTCATAAACATCATTGTCCTGAGGACATGTCATGATTTTTAACAGCATTATTAATATTGGCAACATTTAAAGTGAATCAAAATTGTCCTAAAACAAGAAGGGCTGTTGTTCAATGGTTTCAGTTTAATGAAAGGTATATCCACTTCAAATGTTGGCTATTATATTTCTTGAGGTCAACTACAGTGGTACAAATTGATTTTGCCATTAAAATGCCATTAAAGAGGCTGTTAAAAAATTATTTGTCCGAGTATTGAGTATTCATTTTGTTCTTCTGAAAAAAAGTGACCGAAAAATTTCTTACACAATTATAATGGCTTAATGGCAGTCATGTTTGTGGTATATTTATTTAAGTTATGGTGTCTTGATAATGTCAAGTTATTATGACAAAGACATGTTGTGCTGACTTTGTTTATGTCAAGTTTTCGTTACAAAGACATCTAAAACAATGACATCTTTGCATTTAAAATGACAAAACAGTTGTTATAAGCATGCATACGATTTCCTTCATATTCATGAAATGTGACATGTCATGATTATAAATGTTTACTGAACACCCCCTCAATGTCTAATAAGCACCCCCTTCAAGTCAAGTGTTATTAAAATTAAAAATGACACATGGTAATTTTGTAAGCTGGCTATAAATGTCACTTTTTTAATATACAAAAAAATGTAATATAAAATCAAAAAATATTGTTATTAAATAATAATATTCTTAACTATATGATATTTGTTTGGTATAATTAAGTTTAACAGAACCATGAGTACTATTGGCTTTCATTTTAAGCAAATATCAGCAACAGATTCTCATTTACAACAAATAAATGATGCTGAAATGTCAATTTTGGCTGAACTGTCAGTATAAAAGCAATTCCACTGTAGTCAAGCCCTTAATCCCAGCCTCCTGTGAGATAGGACATCATAAATGATGGGTGTTTGAGACAGCTGTACTGTTTGGCGATTAGTAGATGGTTGTCAGGTTTTAAGCGTTCCCCTATGTTACGCTCTGTCTACATTCCAGCCTGCCCATATCCTCATCCTCCCCTGATAGTGATAAGACAAATAGACTGCTTTGGCACGGTCTCATCACCTTTTATGAATAGAGACTCACTGTCTCCACTTGTTCTCATCCAGCAAAGACACTGGGTAAAAATAGAGATTTTATATGATACCGATCCATTACACAGAGTTCTTTCATAGCCTCAGCCGAGGGTTCGCTCTGAATGGAGAACATGATAGTATTTTCACTGTTATCTTCCACAGCTATCATAACTGTAGGGAGAAATGCAAGCCACTTATTTGAAATGAAAGCCTCTAATGCTCAATTTTTGTCATTTTTCTAAGGCTTCAAGGGGACAGTCTAACTGCAAGAACCGAAGAGGAACCAGAACGCCATGTGCCAGAGCAAGCTGTGCCAGAAGTACCTTGTAAGTGCACAAAATCGACACTTTTTTGAACACTTTTGTGGCTTTGTATACTGTAAAAGATGCAAGATTTGAAGTAGTAGTTCACTCAAAAAGTAAAGATTTTTGGTTAATTTACTCACCTTCAGTCCATTTACGGTTATATGTGCAGTAGGTGAATTTTCCTCCAGTAGTAGGAAATTAAAGACAGTTTTGGAGATCATTGCTATTTCAGTCAGTGTTAATGGCTACCAGTATTTTGAAAGTCAAAACAATTAAGGCTAAATTAATTTAATACCCTTTTCTCATGACAATACACACCTGGGTGTCTTCTTGACAGTCTTAAAGTCAGTTCAAGTCTACCTCAGAATTTAAAAAAAAAAAAGTTTCATGATGGATGTGGAGCTCTGCGAGCAGAGGGAGGACTGGGTGTGGCCAGCAGAGCAGGGGAAAAAGAGGGGAGCAAACAACTGTCCAAAATCAGACACAGACCGTGAGGAGACCTGTGATTTTATAGTTTACAAAGTTAAAATGTAAAGTAATAAACAGTAAGTAATTTAATGTCCTATATATACACATAGCCACCCTGTATATGCCCTGTATATACACATAACCACCATTTGTTATATCGATATAAAGATAATCATTATAAACACTTTAAATGAGTACTTCTCTCCTCCTCAATCCCCGGGTTTAAATGCAGACACAGTGAAGTAGTGCAGCAGGTGTCTTGCCCTATCTATTTTAACCATTATCCCAGGTGGTAAAATGTATGATGTTAAACATAGCAGCACAGATATAGGTGATGTGTTTGAATGGTAACAAACTCAACTGATAATAGACAAAGTCCACCATTCTCTAATTCTTATACAGCTCTCCAGAGAAAAAAATGCTTGCTACACACAAACAGCTTTGCTTTATCAGGCGTGACAGCATCATGGGGAAAATGAGGCAGCTAACACTGTGGATCATGAAAACAAAGACATAAGACCCCTTATGAATGGTTTAATACTGCGCGCCATGCATGGCTAATGTCTCACAGCTTGGCAGGTCTGTCTTCAGAAGTCTGTGCTGTCATAAATAATTAAGATGCAGGGTCTTCTCATAGAATAAGAAAACTTAGCTATGAATAGTATTGAGAAACCGACACATTATCTCTGGACTGGCAGACTGGCGCTACGTCACTCATTTTGATTCCACCCTAAAAATTATTGTAGACCCAGAAGTTGAAATTAGATGACGAATTATTCTGTTTTCCCTACAATTAAAGCTAACATGGGCTAACATTGTCTTAATTGATGCTCAACAAATCACACACATAAATCTGTTAAAGTTATGGCTTTTAGCTTTTATGAAAAAAAAAAAAGTAAACATGTGAGAATGGTTTCTATAAATTCAAATTCATACCATTTCAGTTGTTTGAAAAGGTGTGGAAAGCCCACCCCTAAACCCTGCCATCATTGAGAGATGAGAAATTCATGATAAAAATGGACCAATGAGATAATATAAATTAACATAGCCCCTAAATTAAAAGGTGTTTCTGTACCATAATGCTATGAGATTGTATTGGTTGTGATCATATAAATGGCTGCTTATTTAACACATATTGAATCTTTTACCAGGATTTTCATAAACACGATTTTAATACTGTGCAAACTGAAAATGTATTGCTGCATTAAACATGTCCCTGGTGGTTCATTCTGCTGTGGCAACCCCAGATTAATAAAAGGACTAAGGGACTGTTAATAAAGGGACTCTTCTCATGCACACATTTTAATGTCAAAATGTCAATTAACAGTACATGGCATTTGCATTCTTGTTCTGTACTGTGAATATTTAAAGTGAAATGCTAAGAACCATATCAGAATACCTAGAAAACAAAATAAACAAGAAAAATAATCATTTCATATATTACTGTATGAATAATTAAACTGTCTTTGTGTAAATAATTCGCAATTTACATTTTTTTTAAAAATGCTAACAAGCGCTTACCCATACTTCAGATAACTTTTCTAAACTCTTAACACGGACTCACAACTACAAAACACAATTGGCCAAATAAATAATTTTATCTAATTTTCAAAAATGCATTTAGCTAAATAATAACTATTAATTTCAAAACAGAACACATCTTTCTCTGCAACCAAAACAACACTTGATTTCACTTAACAAGGTACATGCAGTCTAATCAAAATACACCAGGTTTCAAAATACTGGCAATTGTTGGCATTCTAAAAAAGCACAAAATTACTGTTTCTAATCTCTGCGATGATCAGGGTTAAGCCACATGTTTTCATCAACATTACTCGTTAAAGTCCTCCTTTTACTGTATAGGTGTAAGTGTAACAGAATCCCTGCCACTGAGTCAGACTGGAATCAGTTGTGGTTGGCACAATTCACCCAACATAAGTGAGCTGTGTGTCAATCATTCAGTTACTGTTTATTATCATCTGAGATATATTTTTGATATTGATAATGATTTTGAACTGATATCATTGCAGAAGCAGAGGTTTTTATGCTGCATCTAAGGTTTGGAATATTGTTTTGTTATTGTTGGTTGTTTTTTTAGATGTTTTGCTACAGATTTCAGAACTCTGGTGTTCTAACCCTAACTCTATACACACAATACACAACCATAGCCAAAATTGCACATTTTTGCTAAACTCTTTTTTTTTTTTAAATGCTTGGATACAATACACAAAAGTCAAAGATACTTTGTTTACTGAACTTAAATCGCATTTTTAATATAATACAATTAAACATCAAATTGATCCCATTTTAAAATGCAACTTACAGATTACATTTGAAATAGCTTGAGTA
Organism: Danio rerio; assembly: GCF_052040795.2. Classification (NCBI taxonomy): domain Eukaryota; kingdom Metazoa; phylum Chordata; class Actinopteri; order Cypriniformes; family Danionidae; genus Danio; species Danio rerio. The sequence continues at coordinate 22,352,432 of NC_141044.1, forward strand.
TTCATTTAATTACCATGATGCAAATATCATCTGATACAAGCACAAAAACTGTTGCATTACTCTTAATGCGTGGAAACTGATGTACAATATGTACAGATCCATTGTGGTAAAGAAGGTGTTTTTGATTTACCGGTCAACATTCCTCTCTCACCTATAGTCATGAGCTGTAGGTCATGACCGAAAGGACAAGATCTCGGATACAAGCGGCCGAAATTAGTTTCTTTTGAAGGGTAGCCGGTAGTCTTGACCTGGCCCCGGAAAAGAGGCAGAAAATGAATGAATGATGGAATGGTATAGTTTGTCTGTTACGAAAATGTAACCTGTGAAAATGTGTTCACTAACTGCATAATTGGTGAAAAAGACATGAAATGTGCGAACAGTATGGCCACAAAACTGGTTGGAAAAATGCTTGGTAGCGACTGAAAAAAAACCTGTAATATGAGCATTTAAAATGTAATATAATATAATTGCAACTACTGTACATATGTATATGTATGTATGTGCATGTAAGAGTGCATTTTTGGCCTTGTATTTGCATTTAAGAGTAGAAAAACCTTGCTTTTCTTTTCTCAGACTGCTTTACATCACATATCATATTCAGAAAGAGCAGATTCCTGTGAGTACTATATCATGTTATGTAGACTGCTGAAAGGGGCAGGCTGTTAAAAATTAGTTTTTGGTTGTGAAATTTAATCTATCCATTGTCTCTTGAGGGCCCCTGTCACTGCTGTGTGGGAGCATATTATAAGTGAATGTGTGTGTGTGTGGTAAAGGCCTCATTGTGTTTTTGTTCTTCTGGATCAGGTCCATTACCCGCGGTGACAGAAACCCTGACAGCAACAGAAGACCTGCAGACGGCCTCTCAGGTGACAGGGCTGGTAGGTGATCCTCACCCAGCAAAACTCTTCATTATATCACTTTCCCCAAGTCATGAATGTCTGCATCATCATCTCCATTGTAAACGCTGTCAGAGGGACAGTTAAAACCACTTATATCATCCTCAGTATAGAGAACCAGCCCCAGCGTGACTTGACTATTTGTCTACATGCCTGTCAAGCTAGAGGGGATGCTTCTCTTGCCAAATAATGAACATGAGCTTATCGTGTGAAAAAGGTACATTGTGTCTGATTAAGGAGCTATTAAAAAGGCACAGGTTTAGGATGAACACAGTCTTGGCTGTTTACCTGGTGATATAGCATGCAAGACTTGAATCATTTTTTCAGAGTATTGTGTTGATGGAAAAGTGTTCGTTTACATTCGAGAGTGAGGTCAATGAGGACACCTGTGTTGTAGAAATCCCCCATTCTATCAAATCTGTCAGCAACAGCCACCAGAGAGCAGAACAGACGTCCAAACTGGAACACAATAACTGGAGAGTGGAGCTGTTCATTTTCTTGTGTTTAAAAACAGCATCTATCTATCTATCTATCTATCTATCTATCTATCTATCTATCTATCTATCTATCTATCTATCTATCTATCTATCTATCTATCTGTCTGTCTGTCTGTCTGTCTGTCTGTCTGTCTGTCTGTCTGTCTGTCTGTCTGTCTGTCTGTCTGTCTGTCTGTCTGTCTGTCTGTCTGTCTGTCTGTCTGTCTGTCTGTCTGTCTGTCTGTCTGTCTGTCTGTCTGTCTGTCTGTATGCAAGATGCATAAAGGCCAGTGGGAAGAGTGAAAAAGTTTCTGTCTCCTTTTTTTATTCCTTAAAGTCTCTGGGTAAATGCGGGACACCTGGCACCCATCACAATACCGACGCCAACAGAGAAATACTGTAGACTGTAACGTTAATAGACTGCAGGGAGATATCTCTGTAGACGGATGGCATTTCATGTCGCGTTCAGCCTTATAATCTTAAAATGTAAGCAAAATCAGTGTCTTGTCATCACCTTAGACATTACGCTATAGAGAATCATTCAAACACTAGCTCTAAAGTGATGTTGGTAAATTAGTAACGGCTTCTGCTTTTCTGACGTCAGCTGCAGATGTGAATGAGTGGTAGAAGAAAGTAGTTCCTGATACAAAAGGGTTATAGGCTCTCCGTGTTTGATTTTCTTTTTTATTTACAAATTGTGCCGCCAAACTGTTGTAAAAACGCAATATCACACTTTTGAATGGCTGTATATCTGCTATCTGCTACTCGTGTGATATTGCTTAAATATATATATATATATATATATATATATATATATATATATATATATATATATATATATATATATATATATATATATATATATATATAAAATATCGACAGTCGCACAACCCTTATGTTTTCAACCAACAACTGTGCTCTCATCGTGCAGGAACATAGCCATACAAAAACAATTAAAAAACACTTAAACTTGTGAACAACAGTGATCATCTTGCATTCTGAGCCTGAGAATCTCATGGAAATTTAACTGCATGCATGTTTCTATCAGAAACCCCGAACTCCCTATAACCCATCATGAAGTGGTTATTTTTCTATCAGCAGAAGAACAGAGAGTGTAGCTAATTACAGAGAAAAAGTGTTGGAAAAATCCTCCTTAGGAATGGCTGGTGGAGTGCTGTGTGTGGAGCTTATGGGCTGAGCGCTCCAGACAGAGTGGCAACAGCAGGCGCGTGAGGCTTCTTCTCCGTCACCCAGTGGGGACACCCAAGGAGCTGTGCCTGCCCTGAGAAACCACACCATGTAGTAAACAATGAGCCAATTTCAAACAGCTTTTTGAGCCCTTGAAGGGCATTTCAAGAACATTTGAATCTCTTTATGAAGCGATATTCTAGAAGTCAGCTAACAGAGGGAACGTTCGAGGTTACAGAAGTAACCCTTCGTTCCCCGAGGAGGGGAACGGAAGTGCCATGAATGGGAGGATTCGGATCAGAAGCCGCTTATCTGGAGAGTATTGAACGGGCCAATGAATGAAATTAATTGGCAGCGTAAGCTTGCGCAGGTGTGCGACATCTGCAATTATCTCAGCATATAAGCACACCTGAAGCCAGCAGACGCCATCCTTTTAAGCTGAAGAGACTTTCAAACAGCTAAGGGACAGTCATTATGGCGACGGAATATGGCACTTCCGTTCCCCTCCTCGGGGAACGAAGGGTTACTTCTGTAACCTCGAACGTTCCCCTTCGGTTGGGGAACTTCAGTGCCATGAATGGGAGAATATGGAAAGCGCCATAATGACTGCACCTTACCAACACCCCCGATGAGGAGATAGTCAAGCAAGCGTGACGCACCCACATCATGGGGGGCGCGGTCCTCCAACGTGTCCCTGGCCCTAATTTATCCTACTTCAACAGAAGTTTTACGGATTTAGATATATTTTTTGGGAAGTCGTGAGCATCTAGATAATTCTAGGAATACGACAGTACGTTGGGAAGCGTGCAATCCCGATAGGGAGGACGCTGCGGAGGCCATCCGTTACCCAAGGGGGGGATAGATGGCAGAATTTACCTATGGACTAGCCCTAAAAAGGGGGAGTACGCATAGCAAAGAGTGGTTAGCGGAGAGGGAAGACACGGGTCCGCCCAGGGGGGGGACTTAACCGTGGCGGAATAAGCATATGGGATCGCCTAGTGGGGATCACGCATAGCAGGCACCTATACCCAAAACGCGGGCTGACCAGCGGGCAGACCTACAACGTAGTGGGCCAGCAAGTGACTCCTCCGCTGAGTCAGTGCTGGGGGCCACGGAGGAATCTGCAGGGCTCACCTGACGGGGAACTTTACTGACAGATAAAAAAGGCGCATGTACCTCCGTGTTAGGGAGAATGGCGCAGCAAGCGTGTTTCAACACCCTACCGAGTTGTCTCCTCAATCACCAAAGGGTTACCTAATACCCTTGAGGAAACCGGCTCCACTCGCAGATTGTAAAACCTTGCAAATGTGTTGGGTGTCGCCCAGCCCGCAGCTCTACAGATGTCTGTTAGAGAGGCGCCGCGTGCACGCGCCCAAGAGGATGCAACGCTCCGAGTGGAGTGTGCACGTACTCCCGGGGGACACGGCTGACCTCGACTCGAATAAGCGAGTGAAATGGCATCCACAATCCAGTGGGATAATCTTTGTTTCGATACGGCACTTCCCTGCTGCCGACCGCCATAACAGACAAAGAGCTGCTCAGATGATCTAAAATTCTGAGTACGGTCCACATAAATGCGCAGAGCGCGAACTGGACAAAGTAAAGAAAGGGCTGGGTCTGCCTCCTCCGGGGGCAGCGCTCGCAGGTTCACTACCTGAACTCTAAAGGGGGTGGTAGGAACCTTGGGCACATAACCGGGGCGGGGTCTCAGGATAACGTGAGAGTAATCCGGCCCGAATTCCAGGCACGAGTCACTGACCGAAAATGCCTCCAGGTCCCCGACCCTCTTGATGGAGGCCAACGCAACCAGCAGAGCTGTCTTCAGGGACAGAAATCTTAGAGATACTGATTCGAGTGGCTCAAAGGGATCGGATCGCAGACTCGTGAGAACGAGGGCGAGATCCCAAGAGGGCATGAGAGGGGGGCGAGATGGATTAATTCGCCTAGCACCCCTAAGGAACTGGATGACCAGGTTATGCTTTCCCACGGTGCCGCCAGCTACCGCGCTATGATAAGCGGAGATGGCGGCCACGTAAACCTTGAGAGTGGAGGGCGACAGCCTGCTGTCCAACTTCTCTTGAAGGAAAGAGAGCACAACACTAATCTGGCAATTTCGGGGGTCTTCTCTGCGAGAGACGCACCATTCAGTGAATAGACTTCACTTCAGGGCGTAGGCGCGCCTCGTGGAGGGGGCTCTAGCCTGAGTGATGGTATTAACCACCGCAGTCGGTAGGTTACCTAAGTCTTCCTCGCGTCTAGGGACCACACGTGGAGGTTCCAAAGATCGGGGCGAGGGTGCCAGATGGTGCCCTGTCCCTGAGAGAGTAGGTCCTCTCTCAAAGGGATCCGCCAGGGGAGGGCCGTCGCGAGGAGTGAGAGCTCTGATATCCAGGTCCGGTTGGGCCAAAGGGGCGCAACTAGCAGAACCTGTTCCTCGTCCTCCCTGACCTTGCACAGAAACTGCGCGAGCAGGCTCACTGGGGGAAACGCATACTTGCGCATGCCCCGAGGCCAGCTGTGGGCCAGTGCATCCGTGCCGAGAGAGCCCTCGGTCAGGGAAAAAAACAACTGGCAGTGAGCGTTCTCGGGGGAAGCAAACAGATCGATCTGGGCCTCCCCGAATCGCGCCCATATCAGCTGAACAGACTCGGGGTGGAGTCTCCATTCTCCAGGGCGTAACAGCTGTCGTGAGAGCGCATCGGCTGCACGATTGAGCGTGCCTGGGACGTGAATGGCGCGCAGCGATTTCAGCCGTGGGTGACTCCAGAGGAGCAGACGGCGGGCGAGCTGAGACATGCGGCGAGAGCGCATACCCCCCATGCGGTTGATATACGCCGCCGCCGCCGTACTGTCCGTCCTGACCAGCACGTGTTGCCGCTCCAGCACCGGTAAAAAGCGGTGGAGAGCGAGGAACACTGCCAACAGCTCTAGGCGATTGATATGCCAATGCAGCTGGGCACCCTTCCAGAGGCCCGCAGCCGCATGCCCGCGACACACGGCCCCCCAACCCGTGTTGGAAGCGTCTGTTGAAACAACAACATGGCTGGACGCCTGTCCTAGAGGCACACCGGCCTGTAGGAACGAGGGGTCGTTCCAAGGGCTGAGGGCGCGGCGACACAGCGCAGTAACCGAGACCCGGTGTGTGCCCGCGTGCCATGCGCGTCTGGGGACCCGATCGTGAAGCCAGTGCTGAAGTGGTCTCATATGGAGCAACCCGAGCGGCGTGACGGCGGCTGCGGATGCCATATGCCCCAGGAGCCTCTGAAAGAACTTCAGTGGGACCACTAGTTTGCTGTCGAGCTCCCTCAGACAGTTCAGCAACAGGCGAGCGCGTTCCTCGGAGAGGTGCGCTACCATGGTGATCGAGTCCAGCTCCATCCCGAGAAAAGAAATCCTCTGCACGGGGGCGAGTTTGCTCTTTTCTCGGTTGACCTGAAGCCCCAGTAGGCGGAGATGCCGAAGCACCTCGTCCCTGTGCATAATCAATTGCTCCCGCGAGTGGGCTAAAATCAGCCAGTCGTCGAGATAATTGAGTATGCGAATGCCCGCGAGCCGAAGGGGCGCTAGGGCACCCTCCGCGAGTTTGGTGAAGACCCGCGGAGACAGAGAGAGCCCGAAGGGGAGGACCTTGTACTGCCACGCTCGACCCTCGAACGCAAACCGCAGAAATTGGCGGTGGCGTGGAAGAATGGAGACATGGAAATACGCGTCCTTCAGGTCTATGGCTGCAAACCAATCCCGAGGACGAACGCATTGGAGAATGCGCCTCTGCGTGAGCATTCTGAACGGCAGCTTGTGCAGACAGCGGTTCAAAACGCGCAGATCTAGGATTGGCCGTGACCCACCGCTCTTTTTGGGTACGATGAAGTATGGGCTGTAAAACCCACTCTCCATCTCGGCTGGAGGAACCGGCTCGATTGCACCCTTCGCCAGGAGGGCAGCAATCTCCTCTCGCAAGACAGGGGCGGACAGGGGGTTGACCCTGGAGAAATACACGCCCGTAAACTTGGGGGGCCGTTTCGCGAACTGAATCGCGTAACCGAGTCTGATTGTGCGTATGAGCCACCGCGAGGGGCTGGCCCGCGCTAACCAGGCAGGCAGAGCCCTCGCTAATGGAGTCATCGCTACAATCGCTGACGTACCAGCGGTGGGGCAGCGCGGAGTGGGTGTGCTGATCCGGGAAGCACGAGGGTCCCGCGGAAAAGCTGGAGGAGAGCGATTCGCTCTGGCTCCGCACCCTGACTCCGGAGAGGGGGCTGGAGGGCTGAGGGAAGGGAGACCGTCCCCCCAGCGCTCGTGAGCCACTGGCGAAGCACGTAGAGTCTGCGAGCCGGAAGGCAGCGCGTCCCGGACTGGCAGAACTCGTGCAGTCACATCCGGGGAAGGGAAAAAGTGCTCTTTTACTGATGTTTTGGTGGCACTGAAAAGTACCGTTGTTATCGGGGCCCCGCCCTCCAGCGGGGAAAGAGCAAGTTTCCTCTTCTCCGGATGGCCTGTCTCAGGGACGCTTCGCGGTCCGTTTACCGGACTTAACGGCGCCCTGGGCAGGAGGGGCTGCCTGCTTTCGAGGTGAACGCCGCGCCCGCTTGGCCGGAGGCGCAGGCGGGGGCGGGGCAGCACTCGTTGGCGGGCGCCCTCGGCGAGGAACAGCGGAGGTGGATGGCTCGGCGGGCGGAGCGGGCTTACGGCCACGCCGATAGATGACATTGCCCATCGCATCCGACTGCTCTTTCACCGCCTTGAATTCCTGGGTGAATTCACCGACGGTGTCGCCGAACAGGCCAGCCTGGGATATGGGCGAGTCAAGAAAGCGAACTTTGTCAACGTCGCGCATATCGGCCAGGTTTAGCCAGAGGTGGCGTTCCTGAACCACAAGTGTGGACATCGTCCTCCCCAGCGCACACGCGGCGGACTTAGTAGTCCGAAGAGCATAGTCGGTCGCGGTGCGCAGCTCATGTAATAAGCTTGGGTTGGACCCGCCCTCGTGCAGCTCGGCCAGCGCCTGCGCTTGGTAGCGCTGGTAGGTGGCCATCGCGTGCAAAGCAGAAGCAGCCTGGCCCGCAGCCTTATAAGCTCTGGCTCCGAGGGAGGCAGACAACCTACAGGCTTTGGACGGGAGGCGGGGCAAACCCCGCCACGTAGAGGCGCCGCGCGGACAAAGATTGACCGCGATAGCGCGCTCCACTGACGGGATCGCCTCATACCCCCTGGCAGCTCCGCCGTCAAGGGCGGTGAGGGCGGAGGCACTCGCAGCACGGGCAGAGAAAGGTGCCCTCCAGGACTGCGTGAGCCTACTGTGCACTTCCGGGAAGAAGGGGACGAGAGGCTTCGAAGGCTTCGCCTTCTGGTCCTCTACGTAGCACCCATCTAGTCGGTCCGGCCGCGGAGCTGGGGGATAAACCATCTCCAACCCCACGGCCGAAGCAGCCCGGGAAAGCACGGCTAACATGTCCGCTTCAGGATCCGATTTGACAGCGCTCACCTGCCCGGAGGGGGCGAGCGGGTCCGGATCTTCGTCGGACAGTGAAAGCCCACCCTCCGATGCCGCGGAGGACATCTGATCTCCGGTGTCAGCGAGTGTGAGAGCTACCATCTGGTTAGACGGATCACTCTCACCACCCGAAGCTTGGATGGAGCGCCGTGAGGAGCGAGAGGTCCGCGAGCCCGTGGGCGGCGGATTAGCTCCCGCTGAAACCCTCAGATCTGCCCGAGCGCCCGCTGCTTTTTTAGAACAGGAGGCAACTGGGGTGGCTCGCTCTCTTGTGAAAGTTAGCCGCGATCTTAGCTGTGCAACGGTCATGGCATCGCAATGACGACATGAACCGCCCGCGAGCACCGCATTAACATGCTGGACCCCCAAACATGCAATGCAGTGATCGTGTCCATCATCCGGAGACAGGAAACCCCCGCATCCAGAAACGCACAGTCGGAGCGCCATCCTGAAAAGGACGTGCTGCACGACTGTGTTGCTCTTTTAGGAAAGTTGCAACTATACGCACCGCTCTGGAGGACCGGACCCAAAGAACCGCAGGCAAGGGAGTAACCCAGCTCGACCGTCTGCCACCGCGAAGACCCACTCTGGACCGGGAGACACACTCGTTCGCTCTGAAGTGCTGATCAGCAAGAGGAACCCTCATCGACTCACTCAGAAAGGATCTGAAGCGAAAAGGATGGCGTCTGCTGGCTTCAGGTGTGCTTATATGCTGAGATAATTGCAGATGTCGCACACCTGCGCAAGCTTACGCTGCCAATTAATTTCATTCATTGGCCCGTTCAATACTCTCCAGATAAGCGGCTTCTGATCCGAATCCTCCCATTCATGGCACTGAAGTTCCCCAACCGAAGGGGAACATTTAATCAACTTGACACTAGAACCACTGGAGGTTATTGCACTGAAAAAAAAAGTGTTTAGTTGACTTTACTTTCAAAAATGAGTAAACCTGTTGCTTTTAAAGTGGTCTGTTCACTTTAAAAAAATCGATAAAATTTGTTGCCAAGGTTATCAAGTTAATGAACTACATGTAGTGTTGGGGGTAACGCGTTTTTATGTGGTCATCACTACATGTGTTACGTAATAATATTATTTTTCCAAAGTAATGAGTAAAGTAACGCATTTCTTTTAAAAATAAGTAATTTATTTAAGTTACTTAAAAAAAAAATGTAATGCATATTCCTTGTTACCTTGCTAAATTGGCTTTAAAAAACATATTGCCGAATAACAATTACCCTAGGTTGAATCACACACTCAATAAAAGTGTGTGCTGTGAGAGAACAGACAGTCGACTCACACTCATCATCAACATCAGGCCTGTTTTTTGAACAGCAGATGAGTCAGTGTACTGTTCTAGTGACTGAATATCAAAGGATATGTGTTTATTTTGAGTCAGAGGGGGTATGTGGTATGTTAGTACTTACTGAAGATTCAAACCGTTTCATGACAAGTTCAATTTTATGAACTGGTTCGACCGGTTCACTTAGAAGATGTTTAAAAAAAAAATTATTCATTTGTGAATCGTCCATCATTACTACAGACAGTCAGAAAGGCAGGCCAAAGTCTTACTGTACATTTTCGCAATAGATACTTGTTAATTTAAACTCATCGAAGAAAAGAAGTAGATTGTTGTTATGTGAAGATTATGTGTAAGTAAAACTCTTGACAAATGCAAGAAACATAACATCGAAAAAAACAAAACTGGATGCAAAGCACTACACGCACTCCACCTCCAGCTAAACAACAAATGATTGACATCAGTTCACATTCTCCAGGTAAAACAATTAATTCAGCTAAATTAAAAAATGTGTTTTGCTTTTATAGTTCAGGAGATGCAGCCACTGTCTTACATTACTGTAGAAGTGTCTACGTTTTATAACATAGTAAGATTTTTTTTTTCTTTTTTGGGAAATGATTTACACATTTGTTAAGGCCACGTGAAGAAAATTATTTAATGTATAAAGCTCAAAGATTTTTTTTTGATTAGGTGATGTTTACTATACTTTTCATTTTGTTAATAAACATTTTAAAGGATTAGCATTTGTTTTTTTAACAAAATAAAGTATTTCTTGTTAGTACTCTTAGGCTTTATTGCAATCTTTCTCAATGAACAGTGAATTTACTTAAAAACCCAAAACATTTAAAAGTAGCAAACACATTACATGCTGTCATTAATCCGTATATTCATCATGCATAGTGTCATGATCTCCAGCAATCTATCCTGTGCAGATCGCTGGCAAACACATAGCATTACATAGAACTTCAAATCTGCCATTAAATGGACTACAAGATCCAATCATTTATCACTCACACACCTGGCCTAGATCCCCATGATTACAGACAGACACAGCTGAAGCTACTCATAAACTGATTGCTAGGACTATTTATACAGCACACACACACACTTCAATGCTGAGTCCTGCTTGTGAACAATGCGACGCGTTTTCCCTGCCTTGCCTTCTGTGTTAGAGCCTTGCTTTGTTTTGTTTGTTTACGTTACTTGCTTGCTGCCTTTTGACCATCTGCCTGTTTTATCGACCACAACTCTGGGTTTCCTGTATACATCTGTTTGCCCCTGTGTTGGCCGCCGCTTGCCTGACCATCTCTGTATAATAAACCCTGCGTTTGGATCCTTACTCCCTGTTGTCAGCGTGCACTTCACATTACATATAGCTCTGGGTTTAGAAAGCTCTTAAAATATAATTGTATCCTACTGGAAAAAGAAGGTGTAGGTTATATAGGTGGTTGTTGAATGCAGAGCTTCTTAATAAAAAAAAAGGTGAAAAAACACCTGTTCTGAAAGACATTAAACCTCAGCCAGGTAGGGACAAGTAACTCAAAAGTAATATAACGCATTACTTTCCATAAAAAGTAAATAAGTAACTCACTTAGTTACTTTTTTGAAGGAGTAACTCAATATTGTAATGCACTACTTTCAAGTACTGTGTGAATTGCTTCAACAAGGGCCTAAACACTGCTTCTTCTGTGTAAAAAGTGAGTGTGAGACACTGATGTCTAATGTCATCTAATGTCAGGGAGTGATTTTTCAAATTCACTCTGCGTTTTTTTCATATACTGTACCGTACATACACAAAAACCCTGGGTTAATTCTAATTTGTATATTTGCAATGTGACTATTTGGTCAACTATGTTGCCAGTTATTTTAAAAAAATTACCATGTAAGTCTTTATCTTTTTAAATCTCAAGGATTGCACATTGGCAATAATAATAATAATAATAATAATAATACAAAAATACAAACAATGGCTTAACTTCCACTGGGGTCTACCTTTGGATTACTTGTAATTTACTTTTGGCCAAGCGTATTTAGTTCTATTTTGATATTTTATTTTGACAAATTTTGGTAACACTTTAATCCAGGTCACAATTTTATTAACTACTTGCTTATTACTTGACTATTATTAAGATATTGACTGTACATTAGTGGTTGTTAAGTATATTCTTATTCTGTATTCTTAATCCTAATCCAACTTTTACGCTGCTAAATAAATAAACAGCTAATTAGTAGTTTATTAAGCTAGTAGTGTTAGTTAAAGGGTCATGACACCCCACTTTCAGTTCAGGTCTACCTCAGAATTTTTTCAGAAGATGCATCATAATGGGCGTGGAGCTCCGCGAGCAAAGTGCAGGGTTGGGCGTGGCCAGCAGGGGAGAAGGAGGGGAGCGAACAACTGTTGTTGTCAGTTAGCTTACAAATTGAGACACAAACCGTGAGGAGACGCATGATTTTATAGTTTACAAAGTTAAAATGCAAAGAAATAAACAGTGATTTAATGCCCTGCTACATTTGTTATTCGTAATTTTATAAACAGATACCCACAATTTATGTCATTATAAAGATAATCGTTATCATATAAACACTATAAATTAGGACTTTTCCCTCAATCTCCGGGTCTGAATGCAGACTCAGTGCAGCAGGTCTCCTGCACAGCCTTTTTCAACCATTAGTCCTGCTGGTTATCTAGAGGATTTAGGTGAATACAGCAGTATGGCGATGTGTCTAAATGTGAACGAACTACTGATAAGACAACGTCACCATTCTCTAATCATCGTAGGGTAAACATGCAACAAGCCTGGATCATGGAAACTAACACATACGACCCTTCATGAACAGCTAAATACTATGTGCCGTGGGTCCGTGTCTCACAGCTTGCTTGGCACGTGCTCTCATGAATAATTAAGCAGCAGGCTCTTCTCATAGGATAAGAAAACTCTGCTTAGAATAATGAGAAACCTACGCGTCATCTTTGCACTTGCAGTTTTGCGCTACGTTGCCAGATTTTGATCCGCCTCAAAAATCATTTTAAACCTGGAAGCTGAAATTAGCTGACAAAAGCTCAAAATTATCCAGTTTTCCCCACAATTAAAGTTAACAGGTGCTACATTGTCTTAACTGATGCTCAACCCACACAAATCTGTTAAAATCTCCAAAAAAAGTTTCAATCAAAATGTCAGTTTACATTACATTTAAATGGCCGTTTCATGCTGTGAATATTCAGTGCTAAACTAAGTCACAGAGCAAAATTCTTAATGCAGCAAAATTAAAAGTCCCTTCTGAAAGTCAGTTATCATTTAAAGCCCTACACCCTTTAAAGAATTCACTTGTAGTCACTCTGGCATATGGAGCAGGGCATAAGGCTATTTACTTGCATTTGGAATTCTCACAATGCCATACGGACACCATATAGGGCCTCACACACACTTAGGTCTGCTTTCTCATTCACTCAGAAACACACTCTTTACTTTGGCATGCGTGTTTAAGACCTGTCTCTCTTTCTGAAAGGGGGGGAAAATAAAGAGAGAGACAGAGAAAGTGTGAAAGGAGGCCCGTCGTCTATAGATTAAACTGTGCCAGCGAGCGAAGAGCGAGACGGCTAATGTTTCCCACATGGAGCGGCGAGTGTGAAAGGATCAGATCACCTACTGCTGCTTTTTAAAGCTTAATGTGGTTGTTTTCTGGTTAATTGCTTATTTTGGGCTCTATTTGAAAGGCAAATGCGATTTGTCTTTCTAATAGCTTATTACTTTAACTGGTCCTCGGGGGTTCTCTCGTCTTGCCGCCCAGAATGGCATGGAAAACCAAACGTAATACTTTTACGAGCTGAGTCACTTCTTGGGACAACAATAGTCATGGGCGCTGTATCTGTGCTGCTCTCCTTCTGGCTATAGCTATGCTTTTAGCCTCGTAAATAATGATCAGGATGGGCAGAGCTGCTTAGGCTTCTAGATTGCATAGAGCATATTGAGAGGCTGTGTTTAGTTGATAATATATCTACTTTATTGTTTATAATTAATTAAATGTATTATTTTGCCATCATTTTATTTAATTTTTAATACATTATTATTATTATATTATTTTCAATATATTTATTTTTTATAAGAAGCATGCATTCAGAAATTAAACAAATCAGCTAAATTAAATATGTCCAAATGCAACATTAAATAATAATATTAATAATAATAATAATAATAATAATAATAATAATAATAATAATAATAATAATAATAATAATAATAATAACAACTAGAAAAGTAAAGTTTGTTGCCTGGAGAAAGCCTAGTCTGAAAGTTTGAAGTTTAAAGAATTGAAGTTGCAAGTATGTTTATAGTATGAATTAGCATGCTGCTAGTAAGATTAGTATGTTAGTATGTTGTACGTTTCTTGCATGAATTGTTATATTCTTGGTATGAATTGATATGTTGTTAGTATGTCTAATGTAAAGTCAATGGCAGTTTTTTTTACCATGGAAGTCTATGGGACAATTGCTAGGGTGCTGTAGGTGGTTGCTCGGGTGTGGCTATTAAGTTGAAAAGTCATCAGTAATTGGCAGATGAAATAATCATCTCTGTTTTCATTAAACATGAATCAGATGATTTAATTTATTATTTAATGTATTCATTTAAACATTTCATCAGCTTGTGCTGAATGTTTATACTGTATTTTGATACAATATACAATACTAATTATGTCAGTGCAACATAATGTCTGTAATATCAGTATAGTATTTGTTTATGTAAGGCTGGAAAATCAAGATATGCATTTTTTTGCCTCTAGGGGCTTCAGTTTTGTTGAGACAGCCTCCCTCCTTGGCAGATCAGAAAAAAATCAGCTTTAGTCTTTTCTATTAAGATTGGCCTGCTCTGTAATATAAACCATGGCACATTTATGACTCTCTCTCATGTGGTTTCCGGTCTTGATTGTCTTAGTACGAGGGTGATATAAAAAAAAACTGCCTGGAAAAGAGTTTGCTTTGACTGCGTGAGCTAAAACAGTAATGCTTGGACACGGCTGTGCATTGGCCCTTCTGATCTCTCTGATTAGGCCTGTTCAATTTAACATAGAAAAATACAGTTATTCTTGACACAGATGATGTCTGTTTTATTACACATTTTTGCATGAAGAAAAATCCTTTTGTTCCATATTTCTAATTCTGGATATGTTGCTTTAGTTCTCTAAAGTGCTGCAGGAAATTTTATTAATGCTAGATTATATCACAAATAAACAGATTTGACCACCTATATACAGCAGGGGAAAGAAGTGTGAAAATAATTTATTTAGTACATCTCTAGGATTTTAAAACAAAGAAAGATGGTTTCAGCTCAAGTAAAGGTTAACTGTTCTGTGGGTAATATATTTTATACTGTATGCTATTCTACCTTCCGGATTTGCCAATATAGTCAGATTCTAATCAGATTTTGGGTTGGCAAGTCAGATTGGGTATAAAACATACATCTCTTCAATAGTACAATCTAATAGAATTTTTTAAGATAGCTAATGGATATTTTCTGAAAACATTCATTAATTTTCCTTCAGCTTAGCCCCTTTATCAGGGATTGCCACAGAGTAATGTAAAGCCAACTATTCCGGTGTATGTTTTACACACCAGATGCTCTTCCAGCTGCAAGCCAGTACTGGGAAACACCCATACACTCACATTCTCACACACATATACTCATACACTACGGCCAATTTAGTTAATCCAATTCACCTATAGCGCATGTGTTTGGACTGTGGGGGAAATCAGAGCACCCGGAGGAAACCCACGCCAACTCGGGGAAAACATGCAAATTTCACATAGAAACACCAACTGGTCCAGTCAGGACTCGAACTAAAGACCTTACTGCTGTGAGGCAACAGTGCTAACCACTGAGCCCCAAAATAATTGCCATTATGATTATTAATATAATGATATTAAGTGCCTATTGTATGCAACCCTTTGGATTTAATTTACTCAAATCCATATCTAACATTAAACTTTTAATAGAGCTCTCAGAGTGCCTACTTGAATTGGTACATCCAGAATACATTTACTGTGCACTTCTTTTTGTGAAAAACAAATAATAAAGCAATAAAAAATAAGAAAAACTTTAATGTGCAAATCTTCATTAGTAAACAAACAAAACTCAAGTACTCAGTTTCTAAGTGAATTATCTAGCTCTAAAATTGTCTAGAAGAAAATAGTTCCCTTGTTTATATATATATATATATATATATATATATATATATATATATATATATATATATATATATATATATATATATATATATATATATATATATGTGTGTGTGTGTGTGTGTGTGTGTGTGCAAATCAAAGATTTCCAAAATATTGGCCTATTTGTCTGTCTTTTCAAATATAAATATTACAACAGAAATACTTCAAAGGGACAGATTTTCTAAAAGCTAAATGTTTCTTTTGAAGTCTGATCTCATCTGTTTTATTAATGCTTAATTATTTGCTATCCAACAACAGAACTTGCTGTTTATTTATTTACACCTGACACTTTCTTATAAACCATCCATGTTTCTGGCAAAACATTGTGCAATTCCGTTTTGCATCTGAATGAGCTTTACTAACCACTTGCAGCATTCACTCTTCTACTCTTCAAATGCACCAGACACTTTCCTATTAACACTCCAAGTGTCTGGAACTACAGTACAGTGGTTCCTCGTTAATCACGGGAGTTACGTTCTAAAAATACGTAACCCCGGAAGGGATGTAGTGGAGGAGAAAAAATTGGCTGGGTGGAAAAAAAATAATGGGTGAAAGAAAAAAATGGGTGGGAGGAAAATATATAGGCTATTTCTAAGTTTTCGCGTTCTCTCGCAAAGTTTTGCGATCCCTCGCAAAGATCTTTTGCGTTCTCTTGCAAAACTGTTTCTCCACAAACACTTCCTGTTCACTGCACTCACGTAAACCCTCCCGTTTTTGCCGAAATTCTCCCGTATTTTACCATTCTACCCCACTTTCTATACATTACTGTGCGTCGATCGTCGACTTTCATATGCTACCTCTGAATCACTGAATGCATGTATAAGCGCTGACTGACAGACGCGCTCCATACAATAAACTGATCCCAGATCAGCGTCTGTACACGCCATTTACAGAGGAGTGGGTGTATGTTTAAACAGACAAATACACTAATAATATGAAACATCTCCGTCCTGCATGTTTTATTTTAAACAGCTTATTTTCTCTTAAATGAGCACAAACAGTTTCTAAAGTAATGGACTGCTTTCATTATAGATCTGTGCATTTTTACAATGACACCTCTGTTATCAAACAAAACAAAACATGAGATTCATTTGCTGCTCACTTGTTTGATAACAGAAGTGTCCTTTTAAATGGCGCGTACATACGCTGATCTGGGATCAGTTTATTGTATGGAGCGCGTCTGTCAGTCAGCGCTTATACATGCATTTACTGGTTCAGAGGTTGCAAAGTGAAAGGCGACGATCAGCGCACAGTAATGTAGAGAAAGTGGGGTAGAATGGTAAAATACGGGAGAATTTCGGCAAAAACGGTAGGGTTTACGTGAGTGCAGTGAACAGGAAGTGTTTGTGGAGAAACAGTTTTGTGAGAGAACGCAAAACATCTTTGCGAGGAACCGCAAAACTTTGCGAGAGAACGCAAAAACTTAGAAATATATATTTTCCTCCCACCCATTTTTTTCTTTCACCCATTATTATTTTTTTCACCCAGCCAATTTTTTTCTCCTCCACTACTTCCCTTCTGGGGTTCCGTATAAAAATAACCCGCTATCAGCAAAATCTGTGAAGTAGTCAGCTTAATTTTTTACAATTATTATAGATGTTTTAAGCCTGTAAAACCCCTCACACTTTATACACTTTAATCAAACAGGCATTAACATTTTCACACTTTTCTCTCTCGTTTAAACACTCTCAAAGTTCAAACTTTCATAGGAAAATAAATCCAGTATTATAGAATGAAACCAAAGATCAAAACCTGTTGTCAGGCGCAAACATTCATCGCTGTCAGCAAAAGGTTCTTAGAGCTGTTTAGCTTTTGTGTGGATAATATTGACATCCAGTGTAATGTTCTTTTCCCTGCAGTCACTGATCCACAAAACTAAAGCAGACTCCATCACTAAGGAGGTCGGACACCGTATGCGCTGCGCTCATGACAGTTGAAAGTAACACATACCGGACGCACACAGTCACATGTTATTTAAAATGAAATTTTTCAGATGGCGCTCTGTGGCGCGGCAGAAATATGAACAGTGTCCTGAGTCATAGCTAGGCACCACAGACAGTGCGGCGCATCCGGTGTGCGACCCCTTTTACATTGGTCTTGCTGCAGACAGTTACAACGCTTTTTGCTTTCTTGTTGGAACTCACACTGCTAGCAATCGAATATTTATGTTAATTTGGCAAGCTGAATGCATTCTGTATTGTACAGGACACATGGAGGAGATTGATTGACATTGGTCTACAGCCAATCAAAATGCAGAACACATAGCGCTGTAAAACACAAACAAAAAAAGCATTTCAAATTTCATTAAAAAAATAAAATAAAATAAAATAGCGAAACTGCAAGGTCGTGAATGGTGGCCCTCGCTTTAACGTGGTTCACCTTCCGCTGTATATTTCAAATCTTAGTGTGCTTTATGCAGGTGAGTGGGCTTGACAAACCACCTGTAGATGACACTCTTTTCCTCTCCTTATGCAGCGAATAATTCCTTATAAACACTCCATGTTTCTGGAAATACAGTATAGAGCGATTCTTACTGTGCTTTTCGCAGGTGAGTGATCTAGACACACCACCTGTAGGTGACACTCTTTTCCTCTCCATATGCACCGAACATTTCTTATAAACACCTCATGCTTCTTTGAAAACATTGTGCAATTCAGAGTGAACTTCACTACATTGAAAAACATAAAAAAATACAAACTAAACTAGACCTTTATATCATTTATATACTGCTGCTTGAAAGCGACACAGTGGCTAGTGGTTTATTACGGACCCTGATAAAGCGGGGAATAAGCGTAAGGAGACTGAGTGTAAGTGGATAAAAGCATCTGCTAAATGAATAAATGTAAATGGAAGAGTTTTCAATAATAAAAGCCCTGCCTGGTTTTACTATGAACATGGTAGTGAAATGGTAGTATTGGGAAAATGTGTCCTCAGTGATTTTTGCAGCTGGCATTGTTTTGCATACGTTTGTGTTAGTCAGGTGTTAGGTGTTTTGACACCTCTTTTCATATTATCATTACTAAACATAAGAATATTTATTTTTTTAGATACGTGAAGGCTTATGTGAAGAATGTCTAAATGAATGCATCAAAAATTAAGATTTGGTTCAGATTGTGTTCAGATTTTCTTCTTTCTTTTGAAATTTGATTTTTGAGAATTTGCAGATCTTATACATTGAAAAGCATCTATAGTATACTCTTCCTAAAGATATATATGTGTGACACAACTACCAGCGATCTAGGCTTGTAGACTACTGGGAATCATTTATCATCACTCAGAACTACAAATCTGCCTCCAAAAGAGCTACAAATCCTGCCATGCACCACACATTCGCACCTGTTCCTTTTTCAACTTGATTACACACACACACACACACACACACACACACACACACACACACACACACACACACACATACACACACACACACACACTGTGAGATTGACACATTTTTCCTTGTTTAGTGTTTAGTTTGCTTTGATTCGTTTGCTTTGATTCGTTATTCTTGTAATAAACTGCCCATGGATCCTCAAACCCGTTGCCCAGCATCCCATCACATGACAACGGGACAGCATAATTGATATTTTAAATTTTGTTTGTAGTGCCATAATGAAGTGAAAATGAGAATTCTATGTTTGTCATCTGTAAAATGTGGACAATAGAAGAAAATTGAGTTGTATTAGTGAATTGTTGAGTGAAACAGCAGTGGTGGTCCCAGTTTCTTCCGTTGTATGAAATGCCTGAGCTCTTATGGAGGCCTGTGACCCTGCAGCTCCCCCTCAATTCAAACACTGAATGTAATTCAGGCAATTTATAAGATATATGCCAGAAGAGCTGACAGACCCTCCCATATATATTCCACTGAGCCATCTGGTTCATGTTTTTCACTCGTTACAAATTCTCAAATGTTGTCCAGCTAACATAACAGAGCGATAACTTGAACAAATGATTCAGTGCACTTTCAGAACAAAGACATTTGTCAGACAAGATGCAGTGAAACACGTCCCACATCTCACTGAAGCAAATATATGATATTCATTGTCTAAACGGCTGTTATTCAGCATGATTCACTTGTTTGACTTTATAATAAACTAATTATTGAGAAGTGAAGTGGTTGAATGAAAACGTTTCAACAGGTTGCACTTCGGGTTAGTTGTTTTCTCCATGTATAATCCAGGTGCTCTATGTGTGTTGTGCTGTAGGGCCTTTCTCCTGTGGTTTAGGGGTTTAGAGTTTAATCAGATAATAAATTTGTTATTGTCCAGTTTATTTTGTTCCTTGGCACAGTGTCTATATGAACATGCATAATGTGGGTTTGGAGGCTGTCAGCTCTAGTAGATTTAAAGTTTTTTACAATCGTTTTACCACAAATTTCAGAACTCTGGTGTCAACTTTCAAAACTCTAGACACAAAATTCACAACCATTGCCAAAATTGCCAAACTCTTATTTCAAATGCTTAGATATAATACACACAAGTCAAAGATACTTTGCTCATTGAACTAAGATTACCTTTTCAATATATTAAAATTAAATATCAAATTGATCCCATTTCAAAATCCAACTCAAACATTACATTTTAAATAAATGCGTATTCATTTACTTCACATGATGTTATTATCAACTGATTCAAGCACTCAAAATGATAAATACCTGTTGTACAATCTTACATGTTCAGATGATGAAAGTTTCAGGATAGGTCAAATGACATCAGCAACATTATTTATAGATTTAATCTTTAATCATCCTCATTCTATATTTATAGTTTCTTTGTTCCATCCATGTACCAGTTTTACAGACAATATTTTCAAATTTGACATTACTGTACTGTATGTAAGAAAGCCCAATCACAGCAGACCAACGCCAGGCCTGGAGTCACATTCACAGAAGGTTTTTTTTCCAGGATTTTTGACTAATGAAAACACCACTGTGATGAAGAGGAGAACCTGTGACCAAATCCACAACACCAGACCGATAAAAATACAGATTCCAAAATAGAAATCTTATATATGTATATATATATATATATATATATATATATATATATATATATATATATGTGTGTGTGTGTGTGTGCGTGTGTGTGTGCGTGTGCGTGTGCATGTGGTGTGTGTGTGTGTGTGTGTGAGACATAATAGTTCATATAAATTCTACACAAAATATGTCATACATGTCAAAATATTGCCTTTTTTCAACTATTAGACTTACAAATATGTACATATGTGTTATGTAAATATATGATCTATTATGCTATATTTTTTACCCCTACAAATATATTACCTATAATTTGTATAGGTGAGCATATGGCTGTAAATGAACACATACATATGTAAGATATGGTTGGAAAAAATGTAAGCAGTGATTTTTGCACTATTTTGACAAATTATTGACTATTATGACATGTTACATACTGGAATCCAGTTGTAATTTGCATATGTTGCCATATATCCTGCCACATATCAGGTTTCTATATGGGGATGTGCAAAAAATGACAGTAAACCTGTATTCAGATGGAATAAATAAAACTAGTTCAGTGTGTCCACTGTCTGTACCGTTTCCTCTACACTTATGTAAAATCCATAATGAAACCTGTATCATATATTTTCAACCATAATATTTAATGATTGGGGTGAGGCAGTGGCGCAGTAGGTAGTGATGTTGCCTCACAGCAAGAAGGTCGCTGGTTCGAACCTTGGCTCAGTTGTTGTTTCTGTGTGGAGTTTGCATGTTCTCCCTGCCTTCGCGTGGGTTTCCTCCGGGTGCTCCGGTTTCCCCCACAGTCCAAAGACATACGGTAGAGGTGAATTAGGTAGGCTAAATTGTCCATAGTATATGAGTGTGTGTATGAATGTGTGTGTGGATGTTTCCCAAAGATGGGTTGCGGCTGAAAGTGCATCTGCTGCGTAAAAACTTGCTGGATAAGTTGGCGGTTCATTCCGCTGTGGCGACCCCAGATTACAGTTTTTCTCAGTCACTTTGGTGCATTTCTCACTACACTATTTACATTTGCACAACAGGTAATGCATTTCTCAAAACAATTAGTCATTTGTGCACATCCTAGTAGCAGTTTCTCATTCTTTGGATAAAAGCGTCTGCTAAATGACTAAATGTAAATGTAAATGTAAATTTTCAACAAATTGCGAATGCTTTTGGACATGCATCAATTGCTTTCATACAACTCTCTGCTGTTTAGAACATTATCATCTGCTTATGTCATGTTAGTCAAAATTAACTAAACTTGTAAATGCTGAATAGTCATTCTTTATAAAACAAATAATCCTCATTTCATTACTTGAGTCATTACATACAAAAAAGTTTAACTAGTTGTCAAAATCTGTCAAGCTAATTTTGTTTTTAACAAATTTAAATCTTTATTTTCCTGAAAATGTTTTTAAAATTGAAAAATTTGATGAATGATTTACAGACCTGTGTAAGTTTTAGGCTCAGTTCCAATATGTACTGCAATATTGTGTACAGTTGTGCACAGCTCTACCTAAAGGGAGTTTATGTTTGTTGTAAATAAGTGTGTATGTATTCTTTTGCACAATGCTGGGAATAAATTAGGATTGCAAAGAGCAAATGCAGTAAAAATGTGAAACATACATATTCAGTGTCTTGTACTTAGATACCTCACTAAATGCAGTGATGTCTAACTTTACTGTAGTTTTCAAATGGCTGTGCAAATAGTATAAAGGGCTGTCTTGAACATTTTCAGGAAGTGTCACCAAAATCAGACTTTTTTTGCATTGAAAAAATGTAGAAAGTAAACTGACTTAATGAAAACACGACAAAGCCATTTGACTATCTTGTTCATAAACAATGGTGTCAGGACTTTTTATCTTTATGACACTGACACTTTGATTGACATGAATACTTGCTTTTGAGGAATGAACTATCCATTTTGAGCATGTGACACGCTTTTGCAGGTTATCAGCTAGGTTTTGCAGTTTGTACTAATTGTTTTGAGAAAATCATTAAATGTTGTGCAAAAATGCACTAGTGTTGTGAGAAACGCACCAAAGCGACAGAGAAAAACTGTAATAAAGGGACTAAGCCAACAAGAAAATGAATGAATGAATGAATGAATATTTAATGATTGTTAAAGATTGTTTATTGAAACGATGTGCATCTTGTGTGCTGGTGATCTAAAGTTGTGTTCCTGTAGTATTTGTATGATAAAGGATTATGTGAACCAATGATCCTGCAAATGCAAGACTTCTTTAAGGAAATGAACGCAGCATGCAGAGTTTTAAACACTGTTAAAAGTAGTGACTGTTAAGAGTTTTGTGTCTAGAGTTTTGAAAATTGACGTCAGGGTACTGAAATTTGTGGCAAAAAAAATTTGAAAAAAAAACTGTAATAAACCTTTGTTTCCGATAAAATTGCACTTTGACGTAATACAAGAGTTGTAATGTCTACAAATTAAATCTGTTAGCACCGAAATTACTTTTGATTTTGGTTATAGATGTGGCTTTTAAGAAATTAAGCTCTTATGTTTTGATTAGTAACCAAAACCATATGATTCAGGGTTGTTACTGCTAAAGCTAAGATAGATAGATAGATAGATAGATAGATAGATAGATAGATAGATAGATAGATAGATAGATAGATAGATAGATAGATAGATAGATAGATAGATAGATAGATAGATAGATAGATAGATAGATAGATAGATAGATAGATAGATAGATAGATAGATAGATAGATAGATAGATAGGTACCATTTAAAAAAATATCTTCAAACAAAAGTCTTAAAAGTCCCCACTAAGAAGCATTAAATCAGTAACTTCCTCTCACAGTCTTTGAACTCAAAAAGAAAGAGAAATAATAAATTGGACTGTTTTACAACCATTTTTTTCATTTCTCCCATCTAGCTAACAAACAGTGCAAGAGCCTTTTAAATGGTTTTTGCAGCTCAGCCCAGAGGGATTAATGCAATGCGGTCGCTGGTGTTTGCTTTGTTGTGCCAATGCTCTTTATTGCCCATCTCTTTCCTCGTGGCAGGTCAGTGTGGGCAAAGCACAAGCCTCTGCGCTCAGTATACATGCTAAACATCCCTGTGGCTTGAGTCTGTGGCCGAAAAAAGCTGGCACACGCAGATGTGACAGCAGGCAATGAGCCAGGGTAGTGTTGTCCCTGTGTGGTAAACAGACACAGGCCGGTTGCAATGGCAAATATAAATGCTCAACTTTCCCTTGTGTTTTTTTTCAACCTGCTTCCAATGAACTGGACTTTTCGGGAACAATTACTGTGGCGTTTGATGTGCATAAGAGAAACTGTGCAGCTTTAATAGGTTATTTAATGGGGTTTGAGTGAAGTGTTATACTTTTCCTGCAAGGATTGAGGTGGATCGTTTGCCAGTGGACTCGCTTAAAAGTGAGTCTTTAAAATGCAAATGCTTGCTGAGCGGTCTTGTATTTATCTCAAGTCTGTATTCGATTTCTGAAGCAATTGAATCCATGTATGTGAGTGGACGGAGGCCATTTGAAAGTGGTTGCAAACGACAACCACTGTAGACCAGTCAATTTGCTCTTATACAATGGTTATAAGTCATATGGAATGGAAGCAGGAAGTGATACTTCAATTGGTGGAGTTTTGGTTTCTTGCCACTGTTGTCTCTGGTTTGTTTGGTTGGGACTGATGGACCTGTGCTTGGTGAAGTTGCTCATCAGTGGATTAGCTTTAATAGTGACATTTTCATAACACTCATCTGAACTAAAGTGAACTTACCTTTTTGTTAAAGGAATTCTTTTAATAGCTCGTTTTCAATGAGTGGTTTGCTACGGTACAGTATAGGGTCGGTATGCTTTTATGCTCGTTTCTACTTTCAAAAGGAACCAAAAAGCAAACCGTTTCATACCACTTTTTTGGGTACACTTTCGGGTACCTACAGTAGCAAAACAAAAGAGTACCAAAAGGCTAGCTAGACGCAGACCTAAAAGCCGTCTCGATCACAAACAAACCTTGTTGTCGTCTTAGGCTCCGTTTACACTAGTGCGTTTTAGTTTTAAAACGGCGTTGTAGGATGAAAACGATCCGCGTCCACACTCGCGTTTTACCCAGCGTTTCTGAACAGCTCTCCGTCCACACCAAAACGCTGAAAACGCACATCACGTGACCACACACACACTCTCGGGCAAGCGCTCCAGCATTTCTACCCAGATGAGAGCTCTGCTTGTCGGACTGCTCATCACGCATCTCCCGCTGGATCTAATCTCACTATATTTGCTAAACGTGATATTTCATTCATGTTGTTGTCTTTATCTAACGACATAGGCCAATTCCCTGACTTTGGTCATTGGAATCTATTAAGTTACTTGTTCACGGGTAACATGTTTTGGTTAAGCGCAAAGATAAGTTAATGATTAATCCAGGTACATTGACTGATCGCTTGCCTTTTATTTTCTATAAACTTATTGTATGTTATACTTTTATAATTATCGATTATTAAAACTGATATTCAACAAAAGAATATCGTATTTTCACTGAAATTGAAAGGAGGCAGTTGTTATAGGCTCCGTTTTGTTATAAATATCCACACAGTGAAGATGACGCTCATGCAGCACGGCGCCTCAACATTTCTGCTGTCTGTTAAGTTGCTAATATTAAAAAGAAAATAGGCAGTTCCTTAAATCATGTTTACGTTTTATTGTTGAGAAAGGGAAACAACGTAGCCAAGGTGATGTGAATGAAGTTATAAAGTACACTGTTCCCTTTGAAGATTTACCCGTGTCCTCGGTATGTTTTCCATATCAAACTGAGAAGGGGGAGACTGCAGCCTTGATCAAACTTGCGAAGTCTTAACTTACAAGAAGAGGATGCAAGACTGAACTGTGTGTGGGCTACTTAATATTGAGGAAAAGCCCCAATCAGATAGGCGAACGTTTGCAGCCCCGCCTCCGTTTTCAGATGTCTCCGTCTTTCCCCATCCACACTGAGACGGAGCAGCAGCGTTTTAGAATGAAAATGGCCTCTCCGGCGTTTTCAAAAAGCTCCGTTTTCGGCGCTCGAGAACTCCGGCATAGTGTGGACGGATGGCGTAACCGTAGCAAAACTTATGCGTTTTCAAACTAAAACGCACTAGTGTAAACGGGGCCTTAATGAACAGCCACAAATCCAAAATGAAGAGTAGAATCTGCCGTGTGTTCTGTTGATGTTTTTACGAGGGCGCCTAAAAGTTTGAGTGGTTTTACTTTTTTTTTTTTCAGAGAGCTTGCTTACGCTGGATATATTTAAAATAACGAACTAGAGCTGTTAATAACTTGTGCAAAAAAACAAAGGAGAAGCCTAAAAAAACCAAAGTAGAAGCCCGAAAAAAATAAAGTAGCAAGTGAATCTTTCAGGAACCTAAAACAAACATGGACAAACTGCCATGTTTAATTATCATCATCGCCTTTTGGATTATTATGAACCCAGAATGACAAAATTATTTTTTAAAAAGATGTACATGTTACATGCTCTGGTGAAGAATAAAGATGAGAGGTTTGAACTGAGCGTACTGTATATGTTCTATGTTCTGTATCATTTGTGAACCCAAATAAGGCCTAAATATAGAGAGGGTGCTCGCTGCAGAGCCATTTGAGGAGAGGTGAGCTCCAGAGAGGGGGAGCATGAGCTGTCGCTCCTCCTCCTGTAAGCTGTTTTAATGCGTACACCAACCCCACCTCTAACCCTACCCCCAGTGACATCACTCGTAGAAGAAGTGCAAAAAAGGTGGAGCTCAAGCTTAAGCTCCCCCTCTCTGGAGCTCACCTCTCCTCAAATGGCTGTGCAGCGAGCACCACTTGTAAATATATGGGGTTTTTTTTTGTAATTGGTAACATTTCAGAGACTGTAAGGGTCTGTATGTGTTCATAAATGTTGTTTCTTTACTTTTTTATTTTATATAATCATAGTAGGCTACAGTAGGCTATTTTGCATTATTATTGATCTGCAGCTATAATCAAATCCTGTTCATAGAACAGTTAGTAATTAACATTACCCATTTATTTATACAAAAGTAGTTATGTATATAAAGCATTTGTTTAGTAAGAAGTACCATTTGGCAGTGGACATACAAGCCTGATAAAGGTGACCCATTCTGTACTGTACTGTACCACTCAACGAGGCATAACAGACATTCATACTTTATTTATTCTAACACTAACTAAATCATATTGTTATGGCTTTTAAAAATATTTAAAAATATTTTCATTAATCTGCTTTGACATGAGCTGCACGGTGGCGCAGTGGGTAGCAAGTTCGCCGCACAGCAAGGTCACTGGTTTGAGCCTCGGCTGGGTCATTTCTGGGGTGTTTCTGTGTGGAGTTTGCATGTTCTCCTTGTGTTTGCATCGGTTTCCTATGGGTGTTTCCCCCACAAGTCCAAAGACATGTGGTGTAGGTTAATTGGGTAGGCTAAATTGTCGTTAGTGTATGTGTGTGAATGAGTGTGTATAGATGTTTCCCAGTGATAAGTAGCAGCTGGAAGGGCATTCGCTGCGGAAAACATGCTGAATAAGTTGACGGTTAATTCGACTGTGGCGACCCCAGATTAATAAAGGGACTAAGCCGAAAAGAAAATTATAAAAGACATTATAAAAAGTGCTATAAAAATAAAGGTGAATTGAAATGAATTACTATGTAACATAATTAACTAATATGTTTATTTGTTTATTCTTCAAAGTTTTTATCAAAAGAAACTCAAAGTGTTTTATATAGAAAATCAGATAAATTGTACAGGTATATACGTTAAAATAACTATTTACTTGTCCACTTAGAAACTAGAATTTTTACATAGTGTATGTGCACACTAATAGAAAATGTGAATGGTGCAAATGTTTATTTATGTATGTATGTATGTATGTATGTATTTATGTATTTATTTATTTATTTATTTTAAGTGTTAAATATATTAATGAAAATATGAATGAAAAAATAATGAACCAATATTATCTTAAAATAAAAAAATCTCATTCATCAGAAGTAAGTAATATGTATTTATATAGCGCATTTATTGTGGATGGCCATACACCCATGCTTTATAATCATGACAGTGAGGGGGTCTTTCCACACCACCACCAGTGTGCAGCATCCACTTGAAGTGGACAGACAGTGATAGAGCCAATTCGGTAGATGGGGATGATTGGGAGGCCATGATCTTAAAAGCCAATGGAGGTAATGTGGCCAGGACACCGGGGTTACACCCCTACTCTTTACGAGAAGTGCCATAGGATTTTTAATGACCACAGAGAGTCAGGACCTCGGTTTAACATGTTATCCGAAAGGCGGTGCCTGCTGAGAGTTTACAGTAGTGTCCCCTTCACTAGTGCTGGTTTCACTAACACTGCTTCCAACAGCAACCTAGTTTTCCTGACCAGGCTCAGCCCTGCTTAGCTTCAGTGAATAACCGGTCTTGGGCTGCAGGATGATATGGCTGTGGCATAAGTCTAATTTAAGTCTTATGATAAGTCTTATTTTGTGAACAAATACGTTTGCAGCAAAACTGTAACTAGTGGTGTGTGGTAAATATTATACAAATACACATGTGCCTCTTTCATTAAATTAAATCGGTTACACAGTTATGTAGCAACATGCTTGAGATGACAAAAAAACAATTGCCAATATGCTGGAAAATATGGTATAACTACATACGTAATTTGAAAATAACAAGGACTCACACACACACATAAACATTGAGTGCTTAAAATGCATTTATCCTCAATCTGCATTTGATTACTGAAGCAATTGGATCCATGCATGTGAGTGGACGGAATTCCCTTTAAAAGTGGTTGCAAACTTTGGTGGACCAGTCGCTTTGCTCTTAATCCACGATTGCTCATTGAAAATGCAAAACAGCTTTTTTGCTTGGCTTGGTCTCTGATAAGTTCGCAGGAAACCGATTTGTTGAAACTAGTTTGACTCACACTGTTTGGAATCGCACGCACACATCACGATCAATAAAGACAAATGTTGTTGCAAACCACAGTCGTGCTGAAGGCAACAACATTGCGCTTCCCAAGTATTGCTTCAGTTAACAAGTATCTAAGATCTACTATGGGTTTGTATAGCAAATGACGGTCCTAAGTGGAACCAACAAACCACAAGAGAACAGATCGAGTGGAATCAGACATGAATCAACCTTGAATATTAATCCTGACATGCATCTCTTAGCAGTAGCCTCAGAGTTTATGAAATTGTTTCTGTAAACTGTCACATATTTATTTGTTGTTACTGTAAATGCAGACACTTGTCTATAGAGAAACGTCAAAACATTTGTGAGGGAAAACTTTTCTTCCCGGCATGTTTGGATAATTGTCGCTTTGAGCACTCGTGTGTTGAAAGTTTGCTTCGCAGGCTTAGGAGATTCTCTGTAGAGTTACAATGAGTGCATGTTTGCTATCTGTATGTATGTTAAACATGACCTGACCTTGGTTTGTTTAAATTAATAGTGAATTAGGGGCCAGGAAGTCGGATGTACAGAAATGGTTTTGTTTATATGACATACTCCACTATACTTGAGTTTTCAGTGTCTCTTGATACTTTAGATGTCATGCTTTTATAATGATTTGTCACACAGGTATTATTTTTTCTTATTAAATTTGAAAATAACCTATTAAACTGCATGCAGAAAAATACACTACCTGACAAAAGTCTTGTCGCCGATACAAGTATAAGGAAGAAAAAATAATAACTTCTAGTTGATCATTTGGTATCAGAAGTGGCTTATATGAAAAGCAAAGACCTCTAGATTAAGCTTATTTTACCAAAATAAAATATTTATGCCCTGTTATACCCCAATATGCCCTGATTTTTACAGTAAGTTCTGACTTTGCTGAGACAAAAGTTTTGTCACTTAACAGAAATAATGGACAGTATAGAAATTAAAGTCATGGTGCAGTGTAAAAAGAATGAATATTGTGTATGACTCTCATGAGCTTAGACGACTGCATCCATACAACTTTGCAATGACTCAAATAACTTCTTTAAAAAAGTCATCTGGAATGACACTCCGAAAGTTCATCAAGACTCATTGGATCCATCTTTAATGCCTCTCAGTCCATACGGGCTCTAGGTCTTCAGCAGTATTTATGATGATTGGGATGCAGTTACATAGATGATTCATCTGAAAAATCTACCTTCTGCCACTTTTCCAAATTATCAACTTATTATTTGTAGCTCTTACTACGGGGTTTGATGGGGAAGACTTTTGTCAGGTCGTGTAGCTATAAGCAGTGATATCCAAAGGATAATCAGGCCGATGCTGAGCTAGAACAGTAAATAGAAAAGAAACCGTATGTAGATTAATGAGAGCACATGTTTTTTTGCGATCATATGATTTCTTGATCACTTGGGTCGTTGTATTCCAAAGGAACAATGCAGATGTTAAAACTTTGAAATTTTGGCGTATTAACATGGGATAAATTAATAAAAGACAGCAGATTACCATACTTATTTCTACAGTGTTTTAGAGGTAAATTTCTGGCAACCACAGCTGCCAGTTTTTTATTTTTTTATTTTTTATTTTATTTATTTATTTTTTATGGTATGTAAATGATTCAGACTTTTTGGTGAGACTTAACAAACGCATTTAGTTGTAAGAATTGGGCTGAAAGATAATGGCGAGTTCAGACTGCATGATTTTCAAAGTAGTCGTGTCACAGATGTTTTCACACTGCATTACTATCTGTGCTTGCATTTCGTCGCTGCTTTGTTTACACTGCAAGATGGATTGGCGACAGGGGCTTTCAGATTGCATGACTTTACTATAGGAAGAATCGCTGACAACTTAGTCCAAACTACGTCTCACAGCCAAAAACACGTAGTATATCTTTTGTTATTAACTACATAATGAGAAAGAAGCCTTTAATGGGGTAGAACATGTACATGTTTGCTCGCCTGGGTTTAAAGGGAATTAGCCATTTCTCCTCAACGTTGATAATAAACGAATTTCTTTCTGTATGAAACGTCAAACAGACACGGTTGCTCCAGAGTCCTGTTAAACCTCCACTAGTTTTTCCTCCATTTCGTGGGTCCAAATAAACCGAAAAAGAGCACTTTTACCTTCTCCCCCAGCCTCCCGCTGGCCTGCAGCAGGTATACACACACGCACACACAAGTGAAAGCTGCTCTCTCATTGGCTGTAGGCGATGGCTGATGTTATTTTCAGTCAAAACTCAATTCACACAGCATGATTTGAATCGCCGACAGCTCCACATATTTAGCATGCCAAATATCTCGCAGGCATCGGCGACTCATCTGCGATTCTCTCAGATCGCGTCTTTGAAAGTTCATACTGTGTGATTGTCACTCACGTGCACGAGCAGCGATTTGCCTGTAATTTCAGGCATTTGTCGGCGATTTCTCAAAACCTGTCGGCGAGCCAAAATCGGGGCTAAAATCATGCAGTCTGAACTAGGCATAAGTGTCACCTCAGTTATTTTTATTATTATTATTATTATTTTTATTATTATTTTATTACACTAAACATTAAAACAGCTTGTTCGGTTATAATGTTGTTTTTCATTTACTTTGGCATGACAGACAGGGAAAGTGATGGAAAGTAACAAATGTGATGTTATCTGAATCAACATAAACAAATAAACATAACATCAACAAAGCAAATTTTTTAAACTTTATAGCCATTTTTGTGACAAAACAAATCATATTTCTGGAACACTATGGATCACCATGTCCAGCCTTCCCAGCCCATCAGACACAGGATGTTAATATGAAGCCAGATTGACGTTGTAAACTAACATCATGGGATAATGCATTTTGAGTGGAAATAAAATTGAATTTTGGTTGCTATACCTGATGAATATATGTCAGTGTTTGACGTCAATATGATGCTGGTTTAAGACGTTGGCTCAATATTGGATTTTGGTCACTTTCCAACACAACCTAAAATCAACCAAATATTAACGTCATTTGATGTTGTTCTTGGACATCAAAATACTGAATTGTCCACGTCTGCATCGCAGTGCACTGAAGAAACAATTAATTTTGACACCCCTATTACATATGCAAGTGTTGTGAATTAGTTTGTTGAAAAGTTTTCATAAGAAATTCAAATGTGCGTATAAATACAAAAAAAAAAAAAAAAAACATGCAATTATTAGTGAATGAGACACAGCGTTTTCAAATTTAGCATGACCCAAGGAATTCATTAAAATCTAGAAAATGATTAGCAAAACTAGTCATTTTCAAATAGTGTGACTTGGAGGGAATGCTTTTCCTAAATTAGACTTGGGATTTTCAATGTGTTGTCACTCCCTTTACTCTGACTTATTCCCTTATTTATCAGGGGTCTCTACAGCAGAATAAACCAACCATTTATTTTTGCAGTTTATTGTTTTATAATGAATACATTTTCACATAAATCCATGCAAAAACAGAACAAAAAGTAAAAAGCAGCTCATTACCCGGTTCTTGCACTGTAATTTACACACGCAACTCAGACGATATATCATTTCAACATACTAAAAATGTCCATAAAAGTCATTTTGTTGAACCTTTTAACATCAGAAGTTGTTGTTGGAGAGATGAAGGTCCCATAAATCAGTTTGAAAACATACATTAAATGCACAGAAAATACCCATAAATCAGAAGTTGCGGCAAACGTTAATTAACAGAAATAATTTACAATGCAAGGCTAGAAATATTGATTAGGATAAGGATTATTAAGAGTCTTTACACCCAAACCTCTACACCCCTGAATTGTGCTGTACATAAGTTGAAGAGCTCCATATGGTTGTTGCTGAAATTAAACCCATCCAACATATTGCATTTATACCGGCCCTCTCTTTTAATTGCGCAGGCTTCTTAAGTCCATCTGTTCTCCTTGGGGCATAGAGGATGTGTATGAAATATATCTACTGCAGATCTGCTGTTATCAAAACCAAAGCAGAGCCAGAGCAGAAGGACTGCAGGCATCTTCAGTATGATGTACTGTAGGTTTATGCTTGAGCTGCATCTTGACTTTACCTCAGTAATATTCTCAACAACAGATATGTGAGCAGTAATATGTGTTCACTGGGATGTACAATGCTGCTTTTGGTCTGGCTACAATTGCAATAGGATTTTATGAGGTTTTGACATACCTACAACATAATAGCAAACACATTACTTAATATATTGATTTAACAAAGGCTATGCACTATAGTAAACAGCTTGTTAGCCTAAGGTAGCTCTTTATAGATAACATAGCCTCTGAAAGTTTGACTTGATGCTTAAATTGTAATCTTTTATAGTGTATATATATTACACAGTTGTCAAACATAAAGGTTAAATGGTTTTTATGCTCTTACAAAACAGCTTGTCCTCAGAACTAATATACAATACACATGATCGATTAATAGCAGACTAATGTGTCAGCCTTTTAGCCAGTATAACTTTTGTAGACAAAACAAAATGACCTTTAAACTTCAGCATTGAAATTAAATGTATACAACTGTGTTAGCAGTTAGCTAAATATTTACACAGTGATTTTTATTCATCTGTTGTCTGCATGTCATTGGTTTATTTTTAAATTTATGGAACAAAAGTGTTCTTAAAAAAACTATTTGATGATCACAAAACAAAACTCGAAGCATCTCTAGCTGGCCATCTTCATCCAATCTCTTATATCATATGGAGTTTATTGATTGTTAGCCAGTTAATCTGCTAGCTAGACTAAAAATAAATAAATAAATAAATAATAATGATAATAATTTGTTTCATAAGAAAAAATGACCATATTTTTATGTATTTGCTGTGTTTAATATAATTGCTTTTAAGTGTGCTGCTGTTGAAACATTTAGCATTTATATCCCACAAACCAGTGCCAGCCTTATGTTTGGAACAAAATACATTTTTCCGGTGGCCCGGCAAGTATGCATGCTACCAACAAGTTAAATCGTTACAAACCAATGTGATTTTGATTAATCAGTTGTTTGGTTTATTCTCCATTGCATTGGATTGGAAGATTGTGTTTTTAATCCCTCCAAACCACAAGTTTATTATCACGAAACAGTAAAAGTAGGATCTCCATTCGCTGACCGTCATTCATTCTCATGTCCCAAGTGTTTGATTCTTTGCAGATTTATTATTTAGCATGCTAGCTAGGTTAAATGTCATTTTACAGTACAATAGTTTTGTGCATTACTTTTTTATTGTGCATCTATAATATGAATATAATTACAATTAATTCTTATTGAATTTGAATGTACTACAGTTACAACACTTCATATTTGCATCCCTCAAAACCAGTGCCAGTGTTTGGAACAACAAAAGACATTTTTCCAGTGGCCTGGCAAATATGCTCATTAGCAATAGGCTAAATCATTACAAACCAGCGTGACTTTGATTCATCAGTTGGTTGTATATCATTGATTTATTCTCCATAGTCTTGAACTGGAAAACTGTGTTTTTTTTTTATTCCTCCAAACCACAAGTTTATTATCCCAAAACAGTAAAAGTAGTCTATCTAGCTGCTTAACATCATCTATTCTCATGTCTAAAGAGTTTATTGATTTTTTTTGCAGGTTTATAATTTAGTCTGCTATATAGGCCATATTTTGAAGCTCCTTTACACAAAACAAATTTACCCTTTAACTTTGTACTATGGAATCTTGAATTTAGAGGTTCAGAAAAATGACAATATTTATGTGTATTTATTTTTAGTTATGTATTTGTAAAAAACTAAAATTATATTTACATTATTTTTTATTAATTTAAAATGTGCTGCACTTACAACACATTAATATTCCTCAAACCTGTACCAGTGTTTGAACCAGGGATGCTCATAATAACTGAAAGGGCGTGTTTTAAACGATTAGTTCTATCAGTTTAACAATTAAAAAATATTATCTTTTTTTTTTTTTTTTGGCTGCATAAATTTGCAACACATATTTGCTAATTCGCGGGACGGTAACATGTTGCAACCACATGTGCCTACAGACATATTTTGCCAAGGAAGCAAAATGAAAGAAGAATATTGCTGGTCACAGTTTGAGACAGATGAGTTGGTGCCAAACCAGCGCTGATGCTGATGCCTCTGTCTTGGATCCATGTCATAAACACCTCCATTTATTTGACTAATTTGAGAAAAAAAAGCCACAAAACAAAACTTTCTGAAATGTCCACTTCCTTGGAAACAAGCCAGCCACAAGTCAGGGTGTCGGGATGTTCTCTCCATCAGAAGGCACTACGGCAACGCCCATAAACACAACAAATAAGCTACAGTTGTCATGATTTAGTGTACAACCAACAAACCAACCTTGTTTTCCATTTGGAAAATTAATAATAGCCTACATCAGGGATGTCAAACTCAATTCCTGGATCGCCACAACTCTGCACAGTTTAGTTCCAAACCTAATTAAACACACCTGATCAAACTAATTTAGTCCTTCAGGCTTGCTTGAAACCTACAGGTAAGTGTGTTAGAGCAGTGTTGGAACTAAACTGTGCAGGGCTGCGACCTTCCAGAAATTGAGTTTGACATCCCTGGTCTACATAATCTGCGAATCAAACAAATCCAAAGATTTTGTAGATTTTTGCATAATGATAACTCAACACCAATCTTATAAAAAGCTTATAAAACATGTAGGCAAGTTAATGCAATATCATAAGTAAACAACAAAATTGTTATATGTATGCTATAGTAGCCTATACTTTACAAAAAGTCAACACATGAGCCTTGTCATTGTCTTTCATCACACGCACATGAACCAAAAGTGAAAGAGGAAATAAAAGCACACAAGCTCTAAGGATCAATCAGATTCTTAAGACTTAATCTTTAAAATAATGACTTCTATTTAAAAAATTGACAGAGGTACAGTATTTGAAGAAAAAGCATGTGATGGGAAAAACAGCCTTTGCTGGTTCTTAAAAAAAAGATTCAGTCAAGTGTTTTAGTTTTGTAATTTAAATGTATTATTTAAGTGAAAAATATCTAGGGCATGACTATTTATTTTATTCTTTTTATTTAGTTTAGATTTTTTTTCTGTGCTGTTGGAAAACTGCAGGTGTGTGAAGATCTTCTGTTATGTTCTGTTGTTAATATGTCCACATGTTAAAATAAACTAGTAATTTAAAATGCAATATTTAATATGTTTGACACAAAATAGACTCCTCAATTATTTAAAAGATTAAATAATAATTTAATATTAATATGACAGTTAACCATTATATTTGTTTAATGAGTGGCAGTTGTCGGCAGCCAATATTAACTGAAATGAGCATCCCCAGTTTTGACCAGACAAAAAAAAAATAATAATAATTTTTCCAGTGGCCCGGCAAGTATGCACATTAGCAACACACTAAATCATTACAAACCAATGTGATTTTGATTAATCTGTTGTTTGTATATCATTGGTTTATTTTCCGTAGCCTTGAACTGAAAGACTGTATTTTTAATCCTCCCCAAACCACAAGTTTATTATCACAAAACACAGTAATACCAGAATCTCTAGCTGCTCGTCGTCATCCATTCTCGGATCCCCAGCGTTTATTGATTGTTACTTCAAAACCCTTTAACCACTTCTAAACGTCTAGCGCAGTGTTCACAAATAAAAAGTTCAGTCCTTGCCGCCATCCGGACTTTCATCCCAAAGAACTGTGGTTTTCAGTGTTTTTCTAATTTCTCTTAAAAAAATAATTGGCGCTCATTATAACAGATATGGCACAGTTTTGTAACCATAAGTTTGTGAAAAGGAGCAAAATTCAAAGCTAATGTACTGTTTCTTGTGCGTGTGTGCCATAGCGTCACCCTGTCTGGGCATCGGATGTGAAGCCCATCAGAGGCACGAGCCCCCAGACGGCCAGACGTGCTCTACAACTCCAGGACTCACTTTTCTCCAAAGAACTGGAAAACATGGGCAAACATCTTGCCGGTAGGTTTTTAACACACAGACACCCACATGCATATAAAAAAGCAGGCCACCTTTCTATTACAGCCTGACACTGTCAAAGGCCACACGTGTGCATGTCTGCCTGCAAACTCCAAAACGAAGGCGTCTCATTGGCTAATTAAAAGCTGATCCACCTATTAAAAATATTTCATGAAAAATGGTGACCGTCTTTGATTTGTTTAATAATGCCACCGCTGCATTAGCTTGTTAGAGTCACTGTAAAGTGACAAATCCCTGTCTGCAGATGATCAAACTCAGCCGGCGGTTTGATCTTGCAGACCTCTGAAAGACGTTTTTGTGTGTGATGCTCGTTCATTTGGTTACCGCTTGAAAGCACTGGGCAAAACCAAAGGCACAAACAGCACCAAGAGCTGCAACATGTGTCGTGCAGTTGTTTGTTTACGCATGTACTGCTTTTTTTATTTCGCTTCGCTGTCGCACACCGAATACATTTGAAACATGTTAAGTATTTAAGAAGGCCACTCTCACTAAGCCATCAGGGCAGCAGCTGTGTGTGTGTGTGTGTGTGCGCATTTAAACATGAATAGTTAACAACATTAGCAAAGTAGATATGAATATTTAGGATTTGCATGCATTTTTTTATAATCTGAAAATAATATAATCATGTTTGATACTATATATATATATATATATATATGGGCTCAAAACTAACCTTTTTGCTTGGTAGCACTGGTGCTCCTAACTTAAAAAATTTAAGTGCATCAGCCAAAATTTAGTCGCACCCACCAATTATATATATATATACATATATATATATATATCCAAGCGTGAGGAAAATATGTCTCAACGAAATCCTATTCTCACAAGAAAATAGATTTTTATAACATAACTGAGTGATCAAAAGGTACTCGGACCGCTCACTGGCCCTGCACCCTCTGCTTGAAATGAATGTATCTGTTAACGATATAACTCTGCTGTTCTCACAGGTGGTGTCTGATATTGCACTGCAATGTTTTTGACACATACTGTACCTTATTATGCATACGTCATGTTAATAGCAATACTGGTCTTTTTATGAGCAGCGATATTAATTTACTCAGTGCAAGCCCGTTTGCGATGGTGTACGTTGTGTTGAATTTTACATATAGCTGCTACTTGCACGGCAGACAGCATCTGGCGATTATATGAAGGATTAAACAGAAGCTTTCATGCTAGATGTGGCAAGCAGTTACCAGAAAAAAAAATCCATTACACAGACTTTTCATAGCAGACTTGAAGCCAATGGAAGTCTTTTATCCACTCTTCGAAAAGTGTAGAAGGTGGATTAACTTCAGCACATGATCACTAGTAAGATGTGTCATTATTTGTAGCTTTAAATGCCATGGTTTCTAAAACAAAATCTGTCAGTGTTATCTTGATTCTCATCTTCATCGCTTTACAATTTTTCGCGGTAGTAGCTCTCTCTGTCATCCCAAGCCAAACGGCTTTGATTGAGTGATTGACAGCTGATATTTCAGTTCTAGAGCAGTGGGCCAATAAGATAAGCGCAAAGGCAGGGCAAGCATTACAGACTTGTCATTTTTTACTGCAGCAAGTTGACATGACAACTGTTTTAAACCATTCCTGAGCGCTGCGTTTAGCGTTTCAAGTGCAGAGATGCATTCTGCGTGAATGTCTCCCAAATCCTGTGGTGAACATTTTGCAGTAAAAACTGGTTGCACACAGTTGCACACAGTTTTCTTTTACTGCAGACTAGTTCAGTAAAAAGAAAGAAAGAAGAAATGTCCACACGTGTTTAATGTTTTTGCCTTTTCGCAAACACAACAGTAATCTGGTAGTGATTTTGCTGCTTTTCGGGCTTAATTATTGGGATGTCCTGATTAAACAGAGTAATACTGGGAAATCTCTGTAGACTGATGGCATTTCCTGCCGTTCTACCTTATAATCCTAAAATTTGAACGAAATCATCTTTGTCATCACTTTTAGATTTTACGCTAGAGAATAATTCAAATACTAGCTTTTAAATGACGTTGGTGAATTAGTAATGGCTTCTGCTGTTCTGACGTCAGCTGCAGATGTGAATGAATGGCTGAAGAAAGTAGTTCCTCATACAAAAGTATTTTTTAGACTCTCCGTGTTTAATTTACTTTTTATATATGCACAATTATGCCGTCAAACTGTTGTATAAATGCAACATCACACTTGTAGCAGTGCAATATGGCTGTATGTCGTCACTGGTAGCCAGTGCATGCCTTCCAGCAGTGCCAATATACAGCCATATCGCTTTGCTACTTGTGTAATATTGCTCATATGTATTATGCATGGCACGATAACCGATTTCAAAGTTTTCCGTGTTTTGGAAAAGTCAAGGTTTTAAAAACGCTAAAATTTTCAGTTCCTAAGGTATATTTAAAGCTTTTTTAAATGTATTTTTTAGAAATCTGTGCTTTTGAAAGTAATAAAGCTAGCACAACTCAAAGTGTTCCCAAATATTTAAAAAGTACTTATTTTAGAGCAGTAATCACTATACTGTAAAAATCATGAAACCATGTTTTATTAGGTATGAAAAATGTATTGTGAAAACACATAGATTATTCATAGATTGTTCACACATTCTCACTGTAAACAGATAAGCATACATGAATGTGTGTGTGTGGTAAGTCTGTATGTGTTTGTTTCTAGTGTGCTTGTTATTCCGTGACTGAGTCATAGGAAAGCATATTCTGACATCACTTTGCGGTAAAAGTCACCCCTGCTCTCAGATGGCATTGATTTAAAGCTGTTTGTCTGTTGAGTTATATCTGAACAGAGCCATCCCATAAGGCCAGGCATTAGCCTCATTCAACAGCCTAATTTACCCCTTTCATGCTTTTATTAGCTGTTAATGTTCTCCGTGTTGAAAGCCAGGCTTCTTCTTTTATCTCATTATTACCTCAATTATGTGGTTAACTAAATCCTCAGACTCCTTTTTAATTTACAATCCTGCTGCGTTGTTTTGTTTTTAGGAATTTAAGAGCTTGATATTTGACTTCTGCCCAAAGAACAACATTATTGGCTGCTTTTTAATGGCAGAGAAAAGCTTTCCGCCACTTTTGGATAAATAAAGCATCACTTTCAGCTTGCTGGAATTCCTCAGATCTTTCTCTTTTTGTGAGATGAGCTGTGGCCACCGTTGATGTGTAGGGGAAAAAAGTCAGGAATCAATAAGGTTGCATATGTTCCAAATGACGAGTTTGCGTGCTTAAGGACAGCAGCCTTGTGGGAAGCGTATTTGCCTTTTTTATTTTGATCAAGAGCTGTTTATAATAGATTAGATGTGCTGCTTCTTGTTAACGCTCTAAAGTCAACCCTCCTCCGCTTTGGTACTTGTTTTATTTTTACGGTCATTATATACAGTGGAGATTCAAATCTGAGAACAACCTTTAATTTAATGAAGCACAGTATAAAATGGTTAAAGGGATACACTTACTAGCCACTTTATTAGGTACACCTGACCAACTGCTCAATGCGCAAAATTTCAGCCAATCAATGGCCAGACTGGTTCCAGCTTATAGAAAGTCAACAGTAACTCAAATTACCACTCGTTACAACAGAAGTATGCAAAAAAGCATATCTGAATGCACAACATGTCAAACCTTGAGGCGTATGGGCAACAGAAAACCACACCAGGTGCCACTTCTTTCAGCGAAGAACAGGAAACTGAGGCTACAATTCACACAGTCTCACCAAAATTGGACAATAGAAGATTAGAAAAATGTTACCTGGTCTGATGAGCCTTGATTTCTGCTGCGACATTCAGGTGGTTGGGTCAGAAATTGGCATCAACAACATGAAAGCATGGATGCATTCTGCCTCGTATCAACGGTTCAGGCTGGTGGTGGTGGTGTAATGCTGTAGGGGATATTTTCATGGCCTTTAGTACCAATTGAGCATCGTGTCAACGCCACAGCCTACCTGGTCCCATCTTCTAATGGCTACTTCTAGCAGGATAACGCCCCATGTCATAAAACGAGAATCATCTCAAACTAGTTTCTTGCATATAACAAGGAGTTCACTGTACTTAAATGGCCTAGTAAGGTGTAGCTGATTAAATAGTGTAGTGAGTGTAGATCACCTAAAAATCTAAAATATCATTCAGTTTACTCTTTCTCAAGTTATTCCAAACCTTTATGAGTTTGTTTTTCTTCTTCAGTTGCACACAAAACAAGATATTTTGAAAAAAGCTGGAAACCTGTAACCTTTGACTTTCACAGTATTTGTTTTTCCCACTATGAAAGTAATTGGTCACCAATTTCCAGCTTTCTTCGAAATATATTGTTTTGTGTTGCACAGAAGAAAAAAAACTTTAGGGACAAAAAGCCCTGTCACACAGCAAAAACCAGAAAAGCAATTATGGCTAGTAAACCCAGTACAGTCAGTGAACTGTTGAAATCAGGTCAATTCTTCTCTAATGTTAATCTCCACTGTAAATGTTTTTGTTTGATTTTTGTTTGTTTTGCTTTGTTTTCTTTTTTGCATTCAATCATCTTGTGAAAACTGTTTGGACAGAACTATGTGTGTAGAGTGTGGCCACTGTCATATTGGGAGGGTATAAAGATAATAAGTCTCTTTTTTTAAATTTCCTGATGTTAAAATAGAATCAAAAACCCTCCCATTTTGAGGCCCACCACAATGTGAAGTAGGAGTGTGATTTCTCCGCCCACTGATTTGATTGACAGAGTTAATTTAATTGTGCACGGTTTGTATGTGTCTGTGTGTGTTCGTGAACTTTGTAACAACATTGTGTGACATCGTTGCATAAAGGCTTGAATTCACTCCACAACAAATACATCAAATAATCATTGGGAAAGTACTTACTGTTCTCACAAACGATATGTGAGATCTTCTTCCTTCATGTCTGTCACTGTGCTGTTCATCTAATGCAGTCAGATATTGAGGCACACTGTGACAGTCACATTGGAACAGTGGATCGGGAGAACTAGCATTAAAAGCACAGGCAACAAAACAGCTACATTGTGTTCACAGCAGAAAATTATAATATCCTGAAAGGTAAAATAAATATTTTGATGGGTATTTTGTGCTGAAACTTTATAGACACATTCTGGAGACACAAATGACTTATCTTAAATCTTGAAAAAGGGGTAAAATAGGTACCCTTTAATGCATTTCTGAATATACATCCATGCATTCAGATAAAGCTCATTTAAGAGGCATGTTAGTACAGTGCATTGAGTCTTGCTTTACCGGACTAGGAATACATTCATAATTCATAATCAAGTTGAACTGTTGTACTTGTGATGACTGATGGTTCATGTGTGTATGGTGTTTACAGTGGACATAACTGTGGCTGCTGGGTTCTCAGCCACCACCATCCACTCATCAGGCTCTCTTATAAATATCATATGGGAAACTTTAAACACTTGCACAAAAAAAGACATTTTTCATTCGCTTTGTTTTCATTGTCTTTATTTTGGTAAGATTTGCCATCATCACAAATGATTTATTTCTGTGTAATATTTTCACAACAAATCCTTTCCGTCACATATGTGTTTAGGTGGAACAAGTTCCTGTATGCAGTTTAAATTGGACAACAGGGGTTTGCAATTACCTATGATTGACTACAGACAAATCAGTCAAATCATCCATTTACACAATTAGATGTATCATGTATCACAACAATCTGTAATTGTTTCCATAAATGAAATTAATTATGAGAGCTCATGCATTAGATAGAATGAAATTTTACACTTTACATTAGTAATCTGAACAACAGACACATGTTTCATATTTCAGAAAACTCTCATGGCATTTTGTTAGGAGAAAAAAAAAACTGTTTGCTTACAAGTTCGTCAAGGTTTCTTAAACACATCAAACTT
The DNA here is from genome assembly GCF_052040795.2 of Danio rerio. Lineage (NCBI taxonomy): Eukaryota > Metazoa > Chordata > Actinopteri > Cypriniformes > Danionidae > Danio > Danio rerio. The sequence continues at coordinate 22,394,705 of NC_141044.1, forward strand.
GAGCATAATATTTACACTGCCCTCCACTAATACAGTATTGGCACACTTGGTAAACATGAACAAAGACAGCTGGAAAAAAGTATTTATTGTTTAACATTTAACCTTTCCTAAAGTTATTAACAATAAAAACTGATGATGCTTGAGTTTATTTTTGGATGAGAATAGAGGCTTTTTTTTTTTTCTTGAAACCCTTCCAAGTTTTTTGTAGTGATGTTAGTGACATCAGATTTTAGTTTTGGAGACTTTCTGACCCCAAGAGCAAACTAACTTCTGCAATTCTCCAGCTGTGATTCTTGGAGATTTCTTGTCTTTTTTCTTTTTCTTTTTCTTTTTCTTTTTTTTTCTTTTTTTGGCCACTTGAACCTCCTAATAGTAATAAACGCAAACTCAATTTCTTTCCCAGGCTGATCCACAACAACTTTGGAGATTCTTAATGATTTTCCTGATGGTGGAAATGGGGGGCAGCACTGTGGCTCAGTAGTTAGCACTGTTGCCCCACAGTAAGAAAGTCGCTGGTTTGAGTCTCGGCTGGAACAGTATACACTGTAAAAAAAGCAGTTGTCCCAAACCAAATCAATTAAGTTAACTTAACACTTCTAACAAATTAATGTGGATTGAACATAAAAAAATAAGTTGTCCTAATTAATTCTCAATAATTGTGTTGATTTAGCTTATTTTAAATTTAGTAGTTTGATCAAGAAAAAAAAAAGTGTATGTGTGTTAATCAGTGTGTATGGATTTTTCCCAGTAATGGGTTGCATCTGGAAGGGTATCCGCTGTGTAAAACATATGCAAGATTAGTTATAGCATTTCATTCCGCTGTTTTGACTCCTGATGAATAAAAGGACTAAGCCGAGGGAAAATTAATGAATAGATGGATAGTGGAAATGAGCATTTTCAGTGTTTTTGCTTTGTTCTTATGGCCACTTTTCACATAATTGTTCAGCTTTTTCAATTGTTTGTTCTCAATGAGATCTAAAAACAAAACTATATATATATATATATCCTAAATGAGGTTTAACAGAGCAAGGACATTTTTACAGTATGTCTGATAATATAATAAACTAAGAAAGTCTTAGTTTAGTCAGTTTTTAATTTTTAAACACCATTATAAGGACAAAATTATTAGGCCATTTAAGCTTGAACAAGAACATATGGCATATGGGATATATATATATTTCCCAATTTTAGTGAAGGATGTCGTTATATATAGGATATGTCGTTTCTTCTGCATCCTTAATTACTCTCTGACTGAATTCTGGATGGTGGATCCAGATTATCCATTTTTAAATGGAAATTTTATTAAAAAAAATTAAAACAAAAATAAGAATATAAGAACAGATATATTGGCGTGATGCAGGACATATTGAACTATTCTTGTACACATAGAAAGTAAACGTGCCTTCTAATTTACACTTTATAGCTGACAGAAAATACTGCTGCCACGACTGTTAAAAAAACTTGGCAGAACTTCAGGAAATTGTTTGTGTTTTGTTAAAAGGAGTCCATGTGAGGTTAGTCAATAATCCACACTTATGTATTTTAAGCCTATGAGTGTATTTGAATAAGAATACAAATAGAAAAAGTTAGTCTTTGGCAATAGTTTTAATTGTATATACATAACTTTATAGCTAAATGAAGAAAGCTAAAAGCCTAACATGCTCAGCTAAAATGGCTACTCTTTGTCATCTACGTCTGATACACTTTATTTAATCTTTGTATTTAATAATAATAGCAATTATTATTATTATTATTATTATTATTATTATTATTATTAGTGGTAGTAGTACATTAATATTAGTCATCATTAAATTGTTTAATCATCATACACTTTATTGTTACATATACAAAACTACTACTGATGCTAATATTAATTAATAGTACATTATATTAATTATTGTTCGTAGTAGTAGTAGTAGTCAATAATTTAATTAAAAAAATAATGAAGCATGTTTTCTGTGCTAATATTACATTTATGCATTTGCTGAGGCTTTCAAAACAACTTACAAAAAATGTATTCATTTATTATTATTATTATTATTATTATTATTATTATTATTATTATTATTATTATTGTTATTATTATTATTATTATTATTATTATTATTATTATTATTATTATTATTATTATTGTTATTATTATTATTATTATTAGTAGTAGTAGTAGTAGTAGTAGTAGTAGTAGTGGCAGTAGTGGTATTAGTATGTTAATAATTCTTTCATTCATTTTCTTTTTGACTTAGTCCCTTTATTATTCTGGGGTCACCACAGCAGAATGAACCCCCAACTATTCCAGTATATGTTTTATGCAGCAGATGTCCTTCCAGCTGCTACCCAGTACTGGGGAACACCTATACACTCTCACATTCACTCACATACACTATGGCCAATTTTGTTTACCCAATTCACTTAAACTGCATGTCTTTGGACTGTGGGAAAACTGGAGCACTGGAACATGCAAACTCCACACAGAAATGCCACCTGGCCTAGCCAGGAATCAAATCACTAATTTTCTTGCTGTGAGGCAAGTGTGCTAATCACTGAGCCACTGTGCTGCCGCTTTATTTATGTAATTATTTAGTTAGTTAGTTAGTTAGTTAGTTAGTTAGTTAGTTAGTTAGTTAGTTAGTTAGGTAGGTAGCTAGGTAGCTAGGTAGTTACAGTAATTAGTTAACACACTAAGTTAAATGTCATCGTTGCTTTGTTTTTACATTTTTTAATTAAAAAAAACTTTGTTTTTAAAATATGGTTTTGTTTTCTTTTTTGTGGTTATTCGTTTTATTACCTAAAATAATCTTCTATGTTTAAAAATAAATTGACCATACAATCTCAAACTCATAATCTATAATCTCAATTTATGCCTTTTTAATGTCCCTTATAACCTACCGTCAAAATGCTGACAACCCATGACCATTATCATCCCACCGTTGCTCATTCTTTGCTTCTATTATCTGTATTTCCTCAGAGGTGGAGAAGGACTTGGCCAAACTGGCAGAGCAAGGCAAGCTGAACCGAAGTCCAAACAGCCCTCACAGGAGTTTACTCTTACCCCCACTCTTCCACACCACCAACACCCTCCCTGTTCTCGGACAGACATCCAGACCACAGTCTCCCAGCAGCCTTTCCTCAAAAACCACAGGCCTGCCGCTTCACAACCCCAAACCCACAAGCCTCATGACAGACCGAACATCGCCCAGTAACTCCAGCAGCAGAGCCCAGACGCCCAGCAGACCCATCACTCCTAATAGTCTAATGATGCGCTCCTTCACTGCCGCTGGCCATGGAAGCAAGGAGCGGGTGTACGGCCGATCGAGGAGCAGACCTGTCACACCAACTGGACAGATCACCAGACCGATACTAACACCACCAGGCCTGAGCACCACTGATCTGTATGGAGGTCTGTGGAGCACACTCACTGAGGTAAATCACATATACTGTGTACAGCAAAATCAGATTCAGAATTCATGTTTTTAATGTTTTAGAATAGAACAAAATAATACAATAAAAAATGCATAAAAAGTCAGTAATATTGAGAAATAATACTATATAATTTTTTTATATATTTATAAATTTTTTATTCATTAAAAGTTTGCTTCTGCAATTAGTCACACTTTATTTTGATAGTTTTAAATTACATTGCAACTAATTCTAATTATTATACTATATTAAGCTGACAGTCTACTAATACTCAAATGAACCATCAATAAAAAAAAAAATGTTAACCTGCATTTTTATCAATATGTAATTTTTTGTTTTTAAAATTTGCTGTATTCTAAAACATCCATGCATAGCTTTCTAAAAATAAAAAGTATAAATGCTCAATAATAACAAGAAGAGGCATTATTATTATTATTATTATTATTATTATTATTATTATTATTATTATTATTATTATTACTGTTATTATTATTATTATTATTTCTATTATTATTGATAGTAGTAGTAGTTGTTGTAGTAATATTCAATAATACTTTAATAAAAACTTCAAGTGTGTTTTTTGTGCTATTATTACATTTAATTATCATTTTTATTATAGATTTTATTTTATTATCATATTATTATTATTATTATTATTATTATTAATATGATTGATTGATTGATTGATTGATTGATTGATTGATTGATTGATTGATTGATTGATTGATTGATTGATTGATTGATTGATTGATTGATTGATTGATTGATTGATTTGTTAGTTTGCTTGTTTTTTCAAAATAACAAATTTAGTTTTAAAAAAATAAAAAGCATTTATTTTAAAAAGCTGAATATAATTATTGAAATTTTATTTTTATGTTAAACTACCACTTGTTTTACAGTCACATTGTGCATCATTGAAAAAAGTGAATCCATTCTTATTTATATATTTATTATTTGTTTATTATTTTTGCCATTAATAAATGATATGATTACTTTCAAAGAATTACTACATTATAAATTAATATATAATGTAATATTATTGTGAAATATTTAAAAATAAAATGTTAAATATGATGTAAACTCTAACATGAGTAATTTTTTCAAAACTATAATGCTTACTCTAAAGCTACAGTTAAAGTCAGAATTATTAGCCCCCCTTTGATTTTTATTTATTTATTTTTTAATACTTCCCAAATGATTATTAACAGAGCAAGGAAATGTCGACCGTATGTCTGATAATATATATATATATATTTTTCTTCTGGAGAAAGTCTGCATTATTTCGGCTAGAATACAAGCAGTTTCAAGTTTTTTAAAAAAACATTTCAAGGTCAAAATTATTAGCCCCTTTAAGCTATATATTTTTCCGATAGTCTACAGAACAAACCATCGTTATACTATAACCTGCCTAATACCATAAGTGGATGCTACACACTGGTGGTTTGAACAGAAACCCTCTCATAATTGTGAAGCGTTTTGTGTGTATGGTCATACACAATAAATGTGCTTTATAAATCTACATTACTTACTTTTCTACCCTAACCTGCCTAGTTACCCTAATTAACCTAGTAAAGCCTTTAAATGTCACTTTAAGCTGTGTAGAAGTGTCTTGAAGAATATCTAGTAAAATATTATTTATTGTCATCATGGCATAGATAAATAAATCAGGTATTAGAAATGGGTTATTAAAACTATTTTGTTTAGAAATGTGTTGAAAAAATCTCTCAGTTAAACAGAAATTTGGGAAAAATTAAACAGGGGGCTAATAATTCGGGGGGGGGGGGGGGTAATAATTCTGATTTCAACTGTATTATTATTCTTTTTTTATCTCTAACATATAACAGTCCTGTTATCTGTGTTTATTATCAACAGATATTAATATTAGATTGTTATAGTTATAGAGAGACAGAAAAAAACAGGGTCTTAAATCTCTTACTGTTTGGAAATACTAGGACTCATTTTATGTTGGCCTTGAGAAATGTGAAATCTCACATTTGGAAACCCCTGTAAAAGCTCAGGTCATTGAGTTCAGAATCACTCGCACTCTCTGTTAGTTTGTGAAAGCTCTAGACTGTCTAATATTCTATTGTCCATGTCTGACTGCGACCTATTCATCTCACGCTCAATTGAGATTAAGCAATATAATATAAGGATCCACAGCAGAATAAAGGACAGATTTACAAACGACTACTTGGGTATGAAGCAAGAAGGGAGTCTGGCATTTCAGAGATTCTGTTTTCTTAATCTTTTATTTTCTGGTATTGGTATGTGTTAATAAACCCAAAGCTCCTTTTAAAGTCTATAATACCCACAAACAGGAATCATATTGTTAGCTCATATTCTTATGACTGATGAGGTTTTGAAAACATTAATGCATAAATGCTGATTTCCCCTGCCTGATCCCACAGCTGTTATAGCAATTCAGCTCCTGAATAAGAAAGAGAAATATGCACCTGTACATCTCATTCACTTCAGAACAGGAGATGCCAGACCATTTGTCCTTCTACTCTGTTTTGTTGTAAGCGATTTAGCACTAAAATGTGGTGTAGATGTATGAGCGCTTCCTGTCTGGCCCGTACCGGCGATACCTTTAGTGCTGAAAAATAAGAGCACATAAAAGACTTTAGAAGGGAATAGGGGGCAATTTATTTATTAGAAGTTGGCCCAGAGGATCGACCCAGAGGTGTACTTATTTCAAAAGAAAATAAAAACATCTGTAGAACGAATGGCCCTGACATGCACATTCACCAGCTCTCTACATCTTGAGTTTCCAGTTCACATGGGATTTTGTTGCTTTTCAATTGCCACCTTTTTGCACACGCCACAGCAGTTTGCACTGATAAATGATTACATTTCCTGAAAATTAGAGCAAATTATGTCCTTTAAGACCCCATGAAATCAAAGCAGGGTTCTGTGGTATTTAGCTGATATGTGTGTGTTAGCTTCCAGCTAAAGACTCTGCTTAAAAAGCTGTTTAATCCTTATAAATATGATTTGTTGGCTCAATCCTCATAATGCAGCCAAAATATGAAGTATTTTTGCATTTATAAATTTTATAATAATATATAGCATTTTATAAATTAGACTTCATATTATTTCAACAAAAAAAAGACAAAAAGGTAACATTTTTAAAGGTTACTATAAGAGATGCTCCAAATTTTCTGGCGACAAAATTTATTAGCTACAAAAAGCATTTCGGGGTTTTCATGCCTTTCTTAGGAGAGTTTTGTCTTATTTCTTGTCCAATTATCTAAATAAATAAATGAATAAATAAATAAGGAAGGAAGGAAGGAAGGAAGGAAGGAAGAGAAAGAAGAGAAAGAAGGAAATAAATAAAGAGAAAGAAAGAAAAAAGAAAACAAGAAGGAAAGAAACATTTTCTAATTTTTCATCTAATTTTTCAACATTTTCTAAATAGTTTTATTTTTTTAAATAAAAAAATCAACATTAAATGAGTTTTCCCTTTAAGCAAGCTAAATAATCTAGAAGTGGGGTAAATAAAATAATCATGTTTTTGGTTTAAAGAAAAATGTTTGAAGTTACCTTACTGGCAGTTCTAATTGACATTTTTGGAAACAAAACAGTTTACTTGTCTGTAAAATGATATTGATTTTAGGATTTTTTAGGTATTTGGACTAGACACAAGACAAAATAAAATGTACAGTGTGTGAAGCAGCTTTCACATCAGATGTGGAAAGCTCTGCACTATAAAACCCATTCATTTCAATGGCTTAGACCATGCAAGAAGGCTTGTTGCTGTGCTGACCAAAGTAATATTCTACCTGTGGATATTTTGCTCATGTACAGGTATATTTATCTATGCATGAACCGTCAATAAAATGTGGATTTTTTATCGGCTTGTAAATTTTAAAAAAATATTATCATTTAAGTTAATGTGTTACAGGCTAACAAAGCCTGTACATTTAAGTTAACAAAATTAATTTATTATATTTAATAAAATAGTAATAATAATAAAATGTTTTCTATTTTCGCTTTTCGTTTGTTGCCAAGTGAATCCAGAAAATGATGTTTCAGTGTGTGTAGTTACAATGTTTCACTATATTCCATGTTGCATATATATATATATATATATATATATATATATATATATATATATATATATATATATATATATATATATATATATATATATATATATATATATATATATATATATATATATTTGTCTTAATGATAATAAAAAAAAACATGTAAATCCTCACTCATGTCACTACAATTGCTCATTTTTTGTTATTAGTGTTTTTTTTTTTTTTTTTGGGTTTTGTGACCTTGACCTCTGCACTTACTTAATATTGAAAAATTGAGCACTGTGACTTACAAAACTTTTGCCAGATATGACGCCACTTTATTTACTTCTACTATCTATAATGGCCAAATACAATTTGAACTGTGTTTTTGCAATCCCAGTTACACCATCATAACTGTGGGTCCTAGCCAAGAGAAAATTCTTGTGATTTTTTTATTTATTTTATTATTATTATTTTTTGAGAATAATGAAAAAATAAGAGAACAAATGTAACACTAATAGATAGATGCAGCCATAATTGGATGCACTTTTTTGTTTTAGTCTCTTTTTGTTTTCATTGTTTCATTGTAGTTGTAGCATACCCAGTGTTTTTCAACAGGGATGAAGGAGACAGCAAAATTAACACTCCAAGAATTAATTAAATTGTTTTTTTATGCATAACTAAACCAACCTGTGATTGTTAATGCTTCATTATATTAAATTAAAACTGTAAATTGAAATAAACTGTCATTTCTGTTACAAGGATGAGTTTTACCAGCAGTTGCAGGCGGTCAGGAAGCCCTGGCGCATTCCTAGTGATGCAGAAAGTGACTGTTTGGACCCTCCTGAGCAGGACAAGTGTGAGTTTTACACCTCTGACCCGTCTCATTCATTGAAGACATTGTGACATAAAGATTTGAAGGGAAATTTCACTTGTTTACAAACTACCAACAATTCCATTCAATCAGTTACCAAATGTTGCCAACAAAGCAATCATTGTTTTCAGCCAAAGACACTTTACTTCTATATAAATGAACCTTATCTTAGATTTGGTGGGCATGATTACTGTATGTCGTTCACACTGAACACAAAAATTAAAAGCATGATTAAGATCTTGACTAAAGACTCAAAATTACTTAACTCAATAAAAAGAATTTTTGAAAAACATTTTTTTTTTATCTGTTTCATATATTGAATTTGGAGTCCCACTTTATATTAGGTGACCTTGACTAATTTGTACTTAGTAATTAGATTTGCAACTAAACTGTTAACCCAATTATTACCTTAAGCCAACCTTTAAACTAATGATACCACTAAATCTGTCCCTAGTTTACCTGTATTCATCTCCCAAAAGTGTTGTGCAATACTATATGAATGCAATAATTACATTGTACTTATATTCTGATGTAAGTGCATAGTAATTAAGACACTTAATTTAAATGGGACCCAATTTGCAGACATATGTTCACGTATTGCATTTAACCTAAAAAATAAAAGCATGAGATAGTCAAAGCTACCATTCAATATGTTTACAGATTTGGTTTAATTGGCATGTCAGATTCGGGAACTTCAGGATTGACTAGATGCAAGTAATGTGAGAAAACAACTGGCCATTATAAACCTGCTGTCAGAGGGTTTCAATCACTTTAGAAAGGATCACCATCTTCAAAACCCATGAAAATCAGAAAGTTAGGCTCCAGTTAAAATGCTTAGTCATTGAATGAAATATATTGAAATCTAGTGGCATATTTACTCCTTTAACTGGGAGGATTAAAAACATTCTCTAAGGCCTCATTTACACTGACGTTCTCCATTTTTTTTTTTTTCAATAATGACTTCTCTACGATTCATGTTTACACTTGCTATACCACCTGAAACATTGTGCATGTATTTTACTAAGTAATTGCTTATAGATATGATATTCTTAATTTTAGAAAGCTGACACAGCTTAATATGATATGACAACCTCTTGTTTATGGACCCTAGAAAAAGACAGAAACTGTACAGTCCTGTAGAATTCAGTTGTCAGAAATGTATATCTTAAAGCCTCTGAAATCTCAATTGGTCATTCGTGGGTTTTCTGTCTGTGAATAAATGCAGTATTAAAAAAAAAACTTTAAGATTGTTGAAGTCATTGTTTTGTGAAAAATAGGTATAAATTATATAAAAATAAATTATCATAATAATAAAAATTGGGTACATCCTGAAAAAATTTTCACACATGAATCATTTCTGGTAGCTGATTCCAGCAGTGGGTGGCATAGTAGCTTAATGCAGAATCGCCCTGCTTTGACTGAACTCTTGGAATTTTTATTTTATTTGATCCTAATGATCTAAGTGATCTGTTGGGTTTGTATTAAGTGAGCATATCTGTAATGTATCGAGGTCCTAGGCCATTTAGTGATTTATAGACAAGTAATAATACTTTAAAATCTATTTTAAAGAGCCATTGTAAAGACCTGAGGATAGCTGTGGTGTGCTCCGATTTTCTGGTTCTGGTTAGAATCCTGGAAGCAGCATTCTGGAGGAGCAGCAAATGTCTGGCTGTGTTTTTGGCAAGGCCATTTAGGAGGCCATTACAGTAATCCACCCTGCTGGTGATAAAAGCATGAACAAGTTTCTCTAGGTCCTCACTGGAAACAAAGCATCTGATTCTTGCATGTTTTTGAGATGATAGTATGCTGATTTACTTACTGCTTTGACATGACTACTGAAACTTAGAGCTGACTCCAGAATCACACCAAGTCATGCCTAGTCATTAGGCAATAAGCCGAAGTAGATCTGAGTGTCATCAGCATATCTGTTACATTACATTACAATCACTTTGGCACATCTGTATCTGATTTGTATCCAATTTCTTTTTTATAATTACTTTTTAGGGTTTTTAAACCCTTTATGGATAGAACAGTGTGGGAAATTAGACAGGAAACATAGGGAGAAGAGAGAGGGGAAAGATCAGCTAAGTACATGAGCCAGAAATTGAACTCGTGAATTTGTGAGCACCTTGGTGATATATATCAACGCACTTAACCAAGCTACTGGTGCCGACTCTCTAATTTATCTCAACATACAACTGCATACATTTTGTCCTTTTTTGGTGATGGAACATGTCAAATCTGTGTCACATATAAGCAAACAATCTGAATTGGCTGGCCTAATTTTTATATTTTTTTTCCAAGATTGTTTTGAATATGAGTAGGCCTCCTAAAATAGAAGTCAGTTATAGAATAGTTTTACATGCCATATTTGTATCTTTTGATTGATTGTCTCTGTTTACATTTTTTGTGCTGTTATATTGACTGTGGTTCATATGATACCTAGATCAAATTATCCCCCTGCAGTGCTGTTTATGGACTGGCAAGTCTGGGACTCAGTAGAGGCCTATTAATGACGATATCTGAGCTCTCGTCCCTTTGGAAATAAATGAGTCAGATCGAGGGAGCAACTTCCAAGCAGCTTTTACGGTTTCTCAAAGTCTCCGCATACGCAAGCCTGCAGCATGTGTGGCTCAGCGGTTGAAAAACATCGGACACTTTAATTATGTTGATACGGTCTCATGAACGTATCTTAGATCTCCATTCCAGTGGATGTCTGAAAGATTTAAGCGTGCTTGGAGTCATTAGAGGATTATTATTTGTCCAAATCACGGTCCGTCATCGCTAATAAATACCGCTGGCCTCATTTTTCAGTCTTTGAACGTGACATGGCCAGAATCTCGGTGTCCCTCGTGAGCCATTACTCTGTTAATGACCTCAGTATTGTAGCATATCAAAGCTTTAGCCCTGAGCGAGTGTCCTTGAGTTCAGGGATTATGTAAGAATGATTATGATTTTATCAGGATGCGGACAATTGTCTTTTACCGAATTTGATGAAGAGCTTTTTTTATATAACCAAATCCTACATTTTAGTTACTAGCGGCTCTGCTCCTTTCCCACTTTAGACAAATATTTGATAAAGATCTGGGATAATAATTCTTTGCTAAGCAAATTATTTTTGTAACACAAAATCCATATGACATGAGAGGTTTGGTCACTTTAGGGCTTACAGTGCAAATGCCAAGGTTATTTTACCAAAAATAATACTTGATTTTTTTTTAATTAATAAGCACTCATTTTGAGATGGAAAATCTAACCTGCGATCAATTGGAGATGTAACAGTAGATGATGGTACTTTTATTGCCAAATACATTGGTTGATTATATGCACATGATTATATATAATTTATAAAAAAAAATTATGCGTTTTAACTTTTCCTCTATAGGGTATATGCACAGCTAGTTATTTTCCCCTACCAATAAATGTTCGGTGAACGGATAATGAGACCTTTTCAATTTTATTTGATTCCTTTTACAACATCGATGTTGTAATGTAGTTAAAATACAATGAGTTAATTAGACTTAAGCATTCATTTAAGGTCGGCTCACACTTGTGAGATTAATTTTATTTTAATTTTTTTTTTTTTTTAATCCTGAACGATTTGAACATGTCAGACTGCATGAACATGGCTCCCATGTCACACTGTTAAGATGTCAGCTGACTTAAAGTCAGACTTAACAACAATGAAGATGCACCAAACACGAAAGAAAATGCCCCCAGAGTTTGACATCATCTGCCTGTGACACTTTCACTATCCTGTGTTCTGAAATAATTCCTCACAGCCAACGTAAAGCATCTGTAGCGACAATTTTTCACAAGGCGTGTCTCAATAATAAAGCCAGAAAAAAAGAAAAACTGTTTTGACATTTCCTCGCAATCATTTGAAGTTGTCGCATACTGTAGATTGCACCATCAAATTCAGAGCTCCTATTGGTTCTTGGATTGACGCTCATCGCAGCTGTTGTCACACTGCAGGAAAGTGTCTAAAATCTTCTGACACTGCCAGAACTTAATCTGAAGAAAAATCTGATCACAACTGGCACAAAAGCGACTATCTGTAAACATGTCAAACAAACGATCAAAGATCACAGATTTTAGCCTAGGATTTCAAAATTTGTCTCAGATGACAAAATCATGGCTAAAATGTCAAAGTGTGAGCAGGGTTTAAGTTGTTTAAGTGTAAAATTAGATAAAAACTGGTTTACATCATCAGGATCTGCAGGGTAGCACAGAAACTTCATTGAACCACTGGAGTAAAATAAATTTTCATATTTTAAAGAAATGCCGTAACAAAGCAGACGCTGAGAACAAACTTGCAGATCCAAATGCAGTTTAAAAAAAAAGAGGTAGTATAGGCAGAGGTTAGAAACAGGAGCAGAACAGTAGTACAAGTGAAATACAAAAGATGTTGTTAGTATACAGGCAAGAGGTCAGACAAGGCGGTAATGAGTCAAAACGAGGAACAAGGCGAGAAACAATACACCGGGGAGAGAGAGAGAGAAGGAAAAAAAGAAAAACAGGAAACCGCTTTGTAATGTTCATACTGGAACAAGACTCAGCAATGTGTAAATGAAGGTGAGGAGTATTTATAGTCATTGTAATCAGTGTAGATGATTAGCAGCTGTGTCTGTGTGTGTGTCTGGATTATTGTCAGCTGCTGTAGGAGTTGATGAGTGCAGGTAGTTGTGGGAGTTGTAGTTTGTTAAACAGTAGTCTCCAATGAAGAAAACCCTGCTGGCAATTGCAACAAACTACAGGAAATAATCGGCAGCGGAGACAACACCTTTGGCAATCACAACACATGGCATGGAAAATGGAATTTAATGCAGTGCTTTTTGTACATTCTGAGACACACTTTATATTGTTAATCAATCAGGCTGTGAAGATTGTTGATTGTTAAAAGAAAGCAGATTTTTAACATGGCAGTCAGTTCACTGGAAGTGCTTAAACTGGGTTGCTGAAATTTAAAAAGTCTTTGTGCATATACCCTACTGCCAAAACAATATAAACTAGGTATATTTAACTACATTATATAATCTTTAATATAAAGAAAATTGTCTTGACTTTTAATCAGTGCATTTTTATGGTTTTGAATTCAGTGTTTGTTCAAGCAATTATTTTATTTTTATTAATAAGATGTTGGCACAAAAGTTAATGTGATCTGTGCACGCTCAGAAATAAAGCTACTGATCCTGTCACTCTGCCAGTACCTATTCAAAAGTTACATGTCTAAAATAATCCTTAATAATACAACTTATTTAAATGTAGATTCACTATCTTCTATGATCTCATCACATCTGTTGTGCATTTGGTTTATTGGATAATAAGCATTTTGGGGTACTTTTATGATTTAGTCACATTGTAAAGATGCAGCATTCATGAAGTCACAGAATTAGTCTGATTAATCAGAACATCCCGCTGTCCTATACTGTAGAAAGTTTTACCTTTTTCCAAGTTCAGTAAAAACTGGAAAGCTGTCAGTTAAATAGGGTTTAGACAAATGTTTCTTATAGATCTGGGATTGTATTTCTTTGGTAAACAAATGATTTCGACATATGTTTGGAAATCAAATTCATGCCGCCAAAAACATTCAAAGATTTCTAGACAAGCTTTCTAGACATTGTATAAACAATCAGATGAAATTGGCTAGCTGTGTCCTTTTGCCAAAAACATATCTTGCATAAAGTAAGCATATTGTGCAAACAGTCTCTAAAGCCATGTTTTCTGGAACCGTCATGCCAAGCCAGATATTTAAAGAAACAGTCTGTTAGTGAGAAGGCTTGGCACTGCCAACCACAGAACGTGATAAAATGCCATTTGGCATTCAGAGCATTGGCTGATTGGCTGCCACAGTGCCTGTTGACGCTGTCAGTTGGAGATTTGCCTGTGCCAATATAGGTTTCTGAATAGGCATGAAGTGCAAGATCCATAACAATTTCCTGTTATTGCAGAAATGCCCACAATGGGGTAACCACTAACCCTTAAAACATTTATTTCCCTACTCCATTCATTTCAGATTCCATACCTTTCAACTTAATGGCTCATTTTTTTATATGTACCAATGCAATTTACATATAGGCCTTCAGTTGCATCCTACGTGAATTAACACTTGAACTTCCAGAATTCTATAACTACCTGAATTACTATAATCAATCTGACTGTTCTCACGTAAGACGTCATATTGTCACTTCATATTTACATTCAAAGCTTCTTTTGAGAAATTAAATATCTGTCGTCATATTTAATTAAGTCATTATGATAATATATAGTAATGTATAGTATAGTAATATAGTATAGTATATAATATAGTAATGTAGTCTAACAGGGCATTGCATCACAGACAGTTAATTCACAGTGAGAATGAATGCTATTACAAGTGCAAGAAACCCAGTTAACACGATAAAATAAGTAGCCTCATCTGTGCAAAAGCAAGCCATCAAAGCTGAAGCATTATTCTTATAGCATCGGCAAAAAATTGTCCACATGCTGTTCTTAAACACACTTATTAAATCAGACATATTTGTTCCTTCCAGATAGCATTGGTATAAAGCATATAAGGTGATTGCATATGTTTAAAGTTTACCTAACCATTAACATAGTGTACATTTCATCTTCACCAGTCTCTCCGACTGTCTGCCAGCACGCTGTGGGAGGAAAATACTGGTTAGAAATGCTCTTCCGGGAAAGTGAGAAAGTAACATTAAAATAATTAGAAGACCACAAGGAAAAGTGCATGCATATGTTTTAATGTACCTCTATGACTCTCATGTCCACTCCTAGTCTCCCTGCTGGTCTGCCTCTGCCATTGGTGCCATTGTCAGAGGAAATGACCTGTTAATACAGCTTGATTTGGGAAACTGAGATAATGTTCTTTAACTTCAACATGTCTTTATAGTTTGCGAACAGTATCAGGATACAACACGCACCTCACAGCACCTCTAATAAAATATGTTTGGTTGTTTTTCACAGTCAATTAATACAAAGTTAACTTACTCTATTTTTTAGATTTAAAGGGCACCTATAGTGAAAATTATCTTTTGTAAGCTGTCTGGACAGCATGTGTTCTTGAACTTTGTAGCGACATTGTGTGTGACTCATCATTGCAGAAAGACTTGAATTAACCCCACAACAAATGCATCAAATAATCATTGGGAAAGAACTTACTGTAGTATTTCTCACAAGCGTTACATGAGATCTGCTTCTTTCATGTCTGTCACTGTGCTGTTTATCTGATGCAGGCAGCTGGAGATTGAGGCACACTATGAAAGGAACATGGGAACGGTGGGCGGGAAGAACTAGCATTAAAGGCACAGGTCACAAAAACAACTACATTGTGTTCAGATCAGAAAATCCCAATATTCTGAAAGGTATAAAAAAAAGTCTGATGGGTGTTTTAAGCTTAAACTTTGCAGACACATCCTGGAGACACAAAAGACTTATATTAAATATTGAAAAAGGAGTAAAATAGGTGCCCTTTGAAGCAGGCAAATATTATACCAGAATTCACTGAAAATGTACAGTAATAATTCATTCATTCGTTTATTCATTTTCTTTTTGGCTCAGTCCCTTTATTAATTAGGGGTCGCCACAGTGGAATGAACCGCCAGCTTATCCAGCATATGTTTTACGCAGTGGATGCCATTCCAGCCACAACCAATCACTGGGAAACACCCACACACTTTTGCACACACTCATATACACTACGGCCAATTTAGCGTATTCAATTCACCTCTACAGCAGTCTTTGGACTGTGGGGGAAACCGGAGACAGTAATAATACTGTGAAAATATTTTTTACTATGATGCTGATTGCTAGCTTTGATCATTTAATCAAATGACGAAAAAACACTGATGTTATCATTTAGCTGCTAGTTGACCCCAGTGTAGCCAACTCAAAATCTGATTAGTTAAAGCAACTGGTGCATTTTTTTAAGACACAGATGCCTCCACTGCTTTTTCTGAAGTCCTCAAGGCAGATATCTTTGACCCTGGCAATCCGAGTGCAGAAATAAGCTGTCATATAAACATGCACTAATTGAAGCAGAGCAACCAAGAGAAATGCAATGAAATGAAAAGAACAGAGTGTTGGAAATAATTAAATAAACTTTCAGAGGAAAATATGTTGAAAATTCTCAATGATTCTGGTTGAGTTTGGGCTGACAAAGAAGGTTTTACAGGTCCTGACAGTTCACCAACGCTTAATACGTTTACATCAATAATTATGATTGATCAACAGGACCACAAAGTTTATTTATGAACTATTTTCGAGAGGATCACATGCTTATGATTGCTTGCAACCGGTCCCGCATTATTTAAGCTATGATTTACCAATCAGATGATTCCTAGCCACTATAAAATCCCTAAGTTCCATATACCAGCCATCTTTGCTTAAAGAATCCCCTATTCCACCCCTACTCCTCCTCCTTTCCTAGATGGGTGGCATGGTGGCCCATTGGTTAGCAATGTTGCCTCACAGCAAGAACGTCACTGGTTCTAGTCCTTACCAATCCAGCCGACGTTTCTGTGCAGAGTTTCCCCCTGGTTACCCGGTTTCCTCCCACCGTCCAAAAAACTGCAACTTAAGTTAATTGACTAATCCAATTCGGCAGCATACACATGCTCCTAGTAGAGCAATCACTTTCTGTTCATCAGCTACTACAGCAGGGGAGTTCTTGAGATTTACCTGAGCTCAAACTCCCCACTTGCCTTGCAAACGGGAGGGAGCCCAGGGCTCAAGGATCTTATGAGCTCAGGGCTCTCTCCTGGGACAGCATGCCAAACAAGCTTTATAATCAATCATCAGCTAAGTGTGAACTCTTGAATAATCTATGTGTAGAATTGTAACGTATATACAGTTGAAGTCAGAATTATTAGCCCACGTGAATTATTAGCTCCCCTGTTTTTATTTTATTTTTATTTTTCCCCAGTGTGTAACGGAGAGAAGATTTTTTCAACACATTTCTAACCATAATAATTTTAATAACTAATTTATTTTATCTTTGCCATGATGACAGTAAATCATATTTTACTAGATATTTTAAGACACTTCTATACAGCTTAAAGTGAAATTAAGGCTTAACTAGGTTAAATAGGTTAACTAGGCAGGTTAGGGTAATTAGGCAAGTTATTGTATAACGATGGTTTGTTCTGTAGACTATCAAGAGAGAGAGAGAGAGAGAGAGAGAGAGAGAGAGAGAGAGAGAGAGAGAGAGAGAGAGAGAGAGAGAGAGAGAAAGCTTAAATACCTTAACTGGGTTTAGAAATGAATACCTGCCTTTTATTCTAGCCAAAATAAAACAAATAAGACTTTCCCCAGAAGAAAAAAATCAGACATATGTGAAAATGTTCTTGCTCTGTTAAACATCATTTGGAAATTATTTTAAAAAGAATAAATAATTGAAATGGGGGCAAATACTTCTGACTTCAACTGTATATATATATTTTTTGTAATGAGGAGTCTGACACAGAGGGATCCATTTGCAGTATATTTATTAAACACAGTTTAATACCAAACACTCACTCACATCAAATGTAGTAATACTGGGTCGATAGGCTGGCGCCTGGCTGTCAAGGGTCGTGATAGCAGGCATGGGTCAGAGGCAGGCGGCGTGGATCAAAGGCAATATGCAATGCAGAGTTCGAGGCAGGCGGTGTGGATCAAAGTCAATATACAAGACAAGGTTTAAGGCAGGCGGCAGGCAAGGCAAGGCAAGGTCAAGGGACAGTACAGGTAATAACGGGGAGATCAGGAAAGGATATGGAACACTCAGAAATGTCAGCGAGGCAGAACAAGACTTCACACTGGAGTGAGTGTTTGGGCTGCATATATGTGTGTGCGTGGGTGATCAGTGTGATGTGCTGCAGGTGTGTTGCAATCAGTGTTTGAGGATGATGTAATGTCAATAGTCCGGTGATGATGACCTCTGCTGGCCAGCGAGAGGAATGACTGGGGCCGAGTCAGTGACATTTTTTGGTTTGGTTTATGTGGCTTTGTTCATTTTTGGTCTGTATGAGTGTAATGTGTCTAGAACTGTTTAATAAACTTAAACAAATGTTTTATTCATTTGGAATAAGAAAAAATGAATGAAATTCAATATGAATGAAATTCAAAAAATGAATATTGTTGCTTAGAAGGATTAAATAAAGTAGACCATATAAACACTCACACAAACACATGCCCACAAAAACACAACACAATGCAAAGCAGAATTCTAAACACAGGGAAAACACCTGTTAAAACATCATGGAAAACATCCCTTCACAATATATTTCACTTTTCACACAGTTTACTTATGAAAAATGTGACTCTGTAATTAATTGATAATTGGCAGATAAGTGAGAGTAAAAGAAAGTATAATCTATGATTTTAATCTATGACTCTAAACTTCTAATTGTAATTTCCTGGAAACATCTTAAACAATGTTATACTCAAGATTTTTGTGCTCTTTTTAGGTAATCCAAGTGGAGTGAGGGATGCCAGCAAGAGATCTGTGTTCTCAGGTAAGCATTTTAAATTAGTCAGTCTATCGTCTTAATCATAGTTGTTTAAATTTGACAGGTTAATTTTAATCAGACAAACTCAGGTGTGACTATTGAGGTTTAGCTGAAGAAGTGTGAAGGCTGCCGTCCAATTTGTTGAGACACCAAACAAACAAACTGTGATGAATTGATGCTTCTTGCTCATTTATGCCTCATTTTCACTGCATGGTTTATTTCAGTATTGTACTGTTTGGTACGGGTCAACTTTATCTGGCTTGGGTTTCCGTCTCTCCCTCAAGCACTGAAAACTCTGGGATCAGTTGAACTTTTACACTTAAAGACATCTTTTTTGTCTAAGCTTTTAATTAACTGTATGATCAGCATATTTTACATTGGTGTTTCTGTACTTAGATTTTTAACCAATTTTAATATGTTTTCTTTTATTATAAAGCACTTTGTGACTTAATGTCTGTGAAAGGTGCTATGTCAATAAACCTTTACTGGTAACACTTTAGAATAACTATCTGTTATAACTAGTTAATAGACCATTAATAAACTGCTAGTTAACAAGTTATAAATGACTTGTTAAACAAAAGTTAATAGTTTGTTAATTATTTACAACTGTGCCTTATAGATGGGCAATGGATAACTTACAAGCCGTTATTTGTCAAGTTGTAAATGACTTCTTAACTGTATTTTAATGATTTATAACTATACCTAATAAATTAGTAATAGATCATGAACAAGCTGTTAGTAAATAACTTAATAAAGGCTAGTTAAGTATCTGTTAATAGTGTATATATGTTATTGGGACGTTATTCTAAAGTTGCAGCTATTCTTCATTTATTAACTGTTAGTAAATGAGGAATAGTTGCAACTTTAGAATAACGTCCCAATAACATGCTTAAGCTAATAACTAACACTTAACTATTATATTTTCTCACACTTTACAGATCAGTTGTTCACCCTATAATAACACCAGTGAAACTTTTTTATTAGACCACTGGTGTAATTTAATTTTTTTATTTTTTTTTTTTCATGTTTAGCACTTCATGGGTTTGTATTCTTGCATACTGCTGTACTGCCATGTCCTGGTTCAGTATGTGTGTTTCTATACATTAAAGACAACTTTTAACATTTCATCTGTGGAGTTTCTTTGGTAAAACACAGCACACAGAAAAGCCTATAAGTGGAACAAGGTTTAGAAACAAACATTTTATATTTTAAATATTACATCAAATTTCTGTAGATTGAACTTATTCCATCCATTTGCAGTTCTACAAGGATTCATTGGTATTAGTAGATGGTTAACAAACGATGAACAACTCTCGTCTGTAAAGTGTGAGTAAATATAATAGTTAAGTGTTAGTTATTAGCTTAAGCATGTTATTGGGACGTTATTCTAAAGTTGCAACTATTCCTCATTTACTAACAGTTAATAAATGAAAAATAGCTGCAACTTTAGAATAACGTCCCAATAACATATACACACCATAACTGATACTTAACAAGTCTTTATTAAGTAATTTACTAACAGCTTGTTCGTGATCTCTTAAAAATTTATTAGGTATAGTTATAAATCATTAAAATACAGTTAAGAAGTCATTTACAACTTGACAAATAACGGCTTGTAAGTTATCCATTGCCCATCTATAAGGCACAGTTGTAAATAATTAACAAACTATTAACTTTTATTTAACAAGTCATTTATAACTTGTTAACTAACAGTTTATTAATGGTCTATTGACTAGTTATAACGGATAATTATTCTAAAGTGTTACCCTGCATGCTAAACTGCATAAAAGTTCTTTATATACTTAAATACCTATGCATAAATGTAAATTATTAACCTTTAACTAAAAAAAATTGATGACAGCTGAAGTTTGTAATGTTATTAATTACAAAACACACAAAAAATATATAAAAACTCACAAAGACACTTACATTCTCAGAAATGTTCGCCAGCTTCTGTAACCTCTTGTACAAGTTTTTCTGAGTTTATATAATTGTCCAAAAGGCGATTATAATTGAAAAAAATAATTTTATTCTTGTTTTAGGTTACAAAAATGTGAGAAGCACTTCAACCTCACTTATATTAAACTCAAGCTCATTTCAAATATGCAGTCAGAAATATTGGGACATCAACACAGTTCTAGCATTTTTGGCTCTATACACCAACACAATGAATTTAACTGCAGGCTGCCAGCTTTAATTTGAGGCTATTTACATCCAAATCAGAATCAGGTGAACGGTGTAGGTATTACAACAGTTTGCATATGTGCCTCTCACTTGTTATGGGACCAAAAGTAATGAGACAATTTGCTTTTTAGCTATTCCATGGCAAGATGTGTGTTCTTCCCTCATCATCCCAACTACGATGAGCAGATAAAAGGTTCTGAGTTAATTTCAAGTGTGCTATTTGCATTTGAAATTTCTCAAGATGAGATCCAAAGTGCTGTCAATATCTGTCTAGCAAGCCATTATTAGCCTGAAAAAAAAAAAAAAAAACACATCAGAGAGATAGCAAAAACATTAGTCATGGACAAAACAACTGTTTGGAACATTCTTAAAAAGAAAGAACAAGTGAGCTCAGCTATTGGCCAGATCAAGAACACTATCCAGGTGGTAGGTGTATGTGTATTAAAGTCAACACTCAAGAGAAGACTTTACCAGAGTGAATACAGAGGGTTCACTACAAAATGTAAAACATTTGTGAGCCTCAAAAACAAGAATGCCAGATAAGAGTTCTAAATAAAGCCTCCACAGTTCTGGAACAACATCCTATAGACACATGAGACCAAGATCAACTTGTACCAGAGTGATTGGAAGAGAAGAGTATGGAGAGAGAATTGAACTGCTCATGTTATGGCGTTGGCATGTATGGCTGCTAACGGAACTGGTTGTCTTGTTTTTATTGACGATGAATTCTGAAGTGTTTCTGGCAATATTACTTGCTCATATTTAGCCAAATGCTTCAGAACCTATTTAACGGCTCATCACAGAACATACTGCAAAGAGCAACCAAAGAGTTTTTGAAGGAAATAAAATAGAATGTTGTGCAATGGCTAAGTCAATAATCTGATCTAAATTTAATTGAGCATGCATTTGACTTGCTAAAGACAAAACGCCCCAAGAACAAGCATTATCTTAAGACAGTTGCAGTAGAGGCCTGACAGGAGCATCAACAGGGATGAAACCCAGCATCTGATGATGTCTATGTATTCCAGACTTCAGGCTGTAATTGACTGCAAAGAATTTGCAACCAAGTATTAAAAAGTGAAAGTTTGATTTATGATTATTATTCTGTCCCATTTCTTTTGGTCCCTTAACAAGTGAGAGGCAAATATGGAAACTGTTGTAAATCAGTCTGCGGTTAAAGCACATTTTGTTCGTTTCATTTCAAATCCATTGTGTTGAAGCCAGAAATGTTAGAGTTGTGTTGATGTCCCAATATTTATGGACCTGTAGGCACAGGCAAATGGAGAGAGAAAGCAGCACCAATCAGTTTCCACACATTTATCGAAGCCCTCTGAAACAACAATAGAGGAACCTTGTCACGAGGCAATGGCAATGTTTGTTTGAACTTGGGCTGCCACAGTATTACTATGGTATCACAGCGTATATGTGTATTTAAAATCAATTAATTTAAATTCTGTGTCGTCATTCTTCTGGCTTGTTGCACACTGTTGATGATTCTCTGTTAACCAATAGCATTCAGCAGTGAGTCTAGCTCCACCTCTTGGGTTCCGTTCTGTTGTGCAGTGACATTGCACTAGATGTACAATTTGAGCAAAGACATCTAAAACTAACCAAAAAATTAAACAGCATATGCACTGTGAGATCACATTTACAGCAGGTTTCTAGAGTTTAAGTCTTCATGAGGTTCCAGTGTTTTGGAAAGAGGCAGTCCAATGTTCGTTTCTATTGACTTAGCTGGGTGCCACTCGAGCATGTGGCAGCTGAGAGTCACGCTGATGACGAAAGTGTCTCCTCTGCGGTTTGACTTCTTGTGCCCAGCTGAGGTTTTACAGTGGGAAAGGGCAGACAAGCTTGTACAGTCAGTAAGCTTTGTGGTGGAACTGGGATAATCGACCCAAAACTGGGTGCTGATTTCTCTGACCTCATCGGTACACGCGCCTGCGAATGTGCAGCACGACATGGGTCATCTCGTTTTTCCATTCTCACATTTATCTCCAACATGTTCAAGTATTAAAGGCCACTTTTATGGTAATTACTGAGGTTGTTATGCTTATTAGTGGTCATATGGAGTTGCCGTTTGTCTCTAAGCAACTTGTGTTTTTGTCTTTTGCTTTCTACAGGCTTGTAACGGAGGACACAGAGCCAATCAAACATTTATGCAATTTTAAGGGGCATTTCAGCAAGAGACACTTATTTTTTTAATTTTATCCAGAAGAAAGATTGTGTACTTTTTTCCACAGAGGCCAATATTTCATAGAAATAATGTCACAATTCTAGAATGTAATGTGTTTATCAGAAAAAGATAAGCCTGCACTTGAACTTTTTTTTTTCGTCTGTTAGCATGCTTGTTGTCTGTTCTAAAAAAATATATGAAAATGTATTTATTGCTGCCTTGCATACATAAACACAATTTATCACATAATGTGCCAAATCAAAGGGATTTTTGATAAGCCTTTTCAATAACAACCAACAAGAGTAGGCATTTTATGGCATTAGCAGATAATATAAATGTTACAAATGTATGAATAAAGTTGAACATGCACAGCACTGCCCCTGCTGACCTCAGCATGACACTTTCTCATTCCCTATGGAAGGCCAATGAGGTCAATGGTTTTTAAAAGAAATGAGTTCAATTTGATTGTGTCATCATGTACAGTTTGACTGCATCAATGTGTCAACAAGCACAACAACCAATGAAATTGCTGTATGTGAGACTATATTTACATACAGTATATGACACAATGGGGTGTACATATATACACATCAAATTGTGTTGTAAAGTATATTGTAGTAAATTATGCAAAGATCAAATGTCATCTTCCATAAAAAGTGCCACGGCAAAAGTCAAACAGTGCATTTTCATGCAATCAGACTTCACACATTTCTTAAAAGACTTTTGGCCTGATGGCCTTCCGTATTTCCCAACAGCATTGTGTGTCTACAACTGAACACATTTCTATAGAACTTACTTTGAATTTTTTACCCAAAGAAATATATGTAGCCTGTTAAACCTGTTATATCCTTGTATAATGCAAAATAAACATTTATATAAAGTTGGATTTGTCTGCATTTGTGAAGGTTTTAATACTTGTGCCCAAATGGCCAGTCAGAATCAAGTGTTTCAGAGGGAATAATACATGAATCTGATTGGTCAGTTTTACCATCTTTCATGGCAATGTGGTACAGACCATTTCACTGTGGTCATGTCATTGGTCCATGAATGTTTCCTGCTTGTTAACTATTTCATAACTGTAACAAGAGGAAATTCAATCATAACGTTATGTTTAGACAGCAATTATAACATTATTTATCAATATGTGACGCTTTTTAGATTCTCGGAAGCTCTAGAAATTAAAATGTAAAACAGGAAATAAGTTTGGACCATTGTTTTTGTTTACATCCCTCAAAATGGTCTATATCATGTCAGAAATATTGTATTTATGAGCCGAAGACTCACCCCAATGGCATAATTACTATAAATACATTGGGTACGAAAAGTATTCAGACCCCCTTAAATGTTTCACTCTTTGTTATATTGCAGCCGTTTACTAAAATCAATAAAGATAATTTTATCTCATTAATATACACACAGCACCCCTTATTGACACCCATATATTTAACTAGGTGCTGTCCATTTCTTCTGATCATCCTTGAAATGGTTTTACACCTTCATTTGAGTTCAGCTGTGTTTGATTATGCTGATTAGACTTGATTAGAAAAACCACACACCTGTCTACATAAGACCTTACAGCTCACAATGCATGTCAGAACTAATGAGAATCACGAGCTGAAAGGAACTGCCTGAAGAGCTCAGAGACAGAATTGTGGTAAGGCACAGATCTGGCCAAGGTTACCAAAAAAAAAAAAAAAAAAAGTTCTGCTGCACTTACAGTTCCTAAGAGCACAGTGGCCTCCATAATCCTTAAATGGAAGATGTTTGAGACAATCAGAACCCTTCCTAGAGCTGGCCGTCTGACTTAAGGCTGATTTATACCTCTGCGTCAAACACCGGCGTATGCTACGGCGCTGACGCGTAGCCCTTCGCCGTGGCCATCGCCGTCATTGACATGCACCTCTCAAAAAATGTAACTACACGTCGCAACGGCACGTAGCGTAAGCTCTGTGATTGGTTGGCTTGGTAGCGATGACGAGTCTGGGCGGGACCGAGAGCCGCGCGAATAGCGCAACGTCGCGCGAGCGATTGTTTACAAGTGTGGAGTACCGTGAAGGAGCTCCGGATGGAAAGTTTTGTTTTGTGTTTACCTCATAGTTAAAGTTGTTGCACGTCCGCCGGTTCCTGCCTCAAAATGAGCGAGTTTGAGCCACTTGTACATCCCGGAAGTGTTCAGGAAAAGCAAAAAAGTAGCGAAGAAACTCGACACAGAAGAACATTTACACCTCACTGCCAACTAGCGTTTCGGAAGTGTTAATGCAGACCAACAGAGACAGCGCGCAGAAGTATAAATGCACAGCCACGCGCATTGCATGCGCCATTGGTTACGCTGGTCACCTGACGCAGAAGTATAAATCAGGCTTTAAGTGAGCTTTCTGGGGAGAAACCTTGGTGAAAGAGGTAAAGAAGAACCCAAAGATCACTGTGGCTGAGCTGCAGAGATGCAGTCGGGAGATGGGAGAAAGTTGTAGAAAGTCAACCATCACTGCAGTCGTGGCTTTATGGCAGAGTGGCCTGACAGAAGCCTCTTGTTAGTGCAAGACACATGAAAGCCCTCATGGAGTTTGCTTAAAAACACCTGAAGGACTCCAGGATGGTGAGAAATAAGATTCTTTGGTCTATTGAAACCAATGTAAAACTGTTTGACCTTAATTCTATACTGTATGTATGAAAAAATATATATTCTCATCACCTGTCCAATACAGTCGCAAAAGTGAAGCATGGTGGAGGCAGCATCATTCTCTGGGGGTGTTTTTCATCTGCTGGAACAGGACGATTGGTTGTAATTGAGGGAAAGAAGAATGCGACCAAGTCTAGGGATATCCTGGATGAAGACCTTCTCCATAGTGCTCAGTACCTCAGACTGCGCTGAAGGATTCTTTCCAACAAGACAAAAGAGTGGCTTCACAACAACTCTGTGACTATTCTTGAATGGCCCAGCCCGAGCCCTGAACTAAACCCAATTAAGGATCTCTGGAGAAACCTAAAAAGTCTGTCCACCAACGTTTACCATCCAACCTGACAGAACTGGAGAGAATCTGCAAGGAGGAATGACAGAAGATCCCCAAATCCAGTTGTGAAAAACCTGTTGCATCTTTCCAAAAAGACTCATGGCTGTGTTAGATCAAAAGGGTGCTGCTACTTAATACTGAGCAAAGGCTCTGAATACTTAGGGCCATGTGATATTTCAGTTTTTTCTTTTTTGATTAATCAATAATTCTGTGTTTTTTTTTCTGTGAAAATGTGTGCACATTAATGAGGAACAAAAATTACTTAAAGGATTTTAGCAAATGGCTGCAATTTAATAAAGAGTGAAAAATTTAAGGGGGTCTGAGTACTTTCCTTACCCACTGTACGTATATGACACATAAATGACGTATAACACATACATTGTAAAAATTGTTGAACCAGCCAATTCTAACAAGGAAGCATAACTATTTTAATTCTTGTCACAAAATTGGCTAATTCATACAAATTCATATTAATTCATTTTTATAAAAAAAAAAAAAAACATGAGATTTTTGGGTGTCCCAAACCCCACCATGCCCTAACCATCACTGGGTTTTTACTAAAGTATATGAATGAGATTGTACAAATTAACCTTTAAATCAAACAAGTTATGAACTGTTGTGAGATTGCGTTGGTTAAACTGCCCATAGCTCGCAATGTTCATGCACTCAGTTTGTTTATTTCCACTGTAATAACTATTGGTGTTAAAGAAAAGTTTATCAAAGTAGCTTTAATTGACATATGTAACAGACTGAAATATAAAGTGTTTGGGTTGGTCACGTAATTGGTGGTACAAAACTGCTGAGAGTATCACATGTACAGATTTATTTCTTGAAATATATTCTTTCTTATATGTTTTATTGTTTCGAACTGCTAAAAACGTCAATAAAAGTCTATGCTAATTTTAGAGTTACATTTATATTATCAAAGTAGTCAGAGCAGAGTTTCATAATGCAATTCAGAAGTGCTGATAAACAGAAAACACCCATGACAGCTGTTAATTTGCAGATCATTTTTTACAGTGTGTATTTATTTCCAAAGTTCTCGTGTAATAAGCAAAATAATTTACTGTTTCAGCAAAATAATGCCAGACAGATTGATCTGCACTTGCTTCTTCTGCTTTTGTTTCTGATTAATCCTGAAATAAACAGGCCCAAATTCACTCAGCAGTTGCGATACAGCACAGTGAGATGTGACTGGCTCCATCTGTTTTGTTTGAGGCTGTAAATTACTATAGAAAAGACCCAGATCTCCTTCAAATCTCTTTGGATTTTAACCCATACATACTGTGTTTAAGATGTGACTCGACGGTGACATATTTCAAAACAACTGCACTTGTTTGACACTTACTGTAATCTCTGGAAATCTTTTCCCGTTTACGGTTGATTACACTTCACATTTTCCCCATCAGAATGACAAATGTTGTTTTCAAAGCTGACGCTACTGAGAAATGGCCAGCCCTCGTTTTGTGGTTCATGCTTCAAAAGTTTCGAGTTGGTGTTGATGTGAATTTCTTCATGACAGCAAAGCCTTAGGTGTTCATACAATATTAAAATCAACAGACATCATTTCTTAAATCTTTAAGTAAAAAAGAACTTTAACTAAACAGTAATTATAGTTTTGCACATCACTTTAAATCACTACACAGAGACCTTGATACTTGGTATATGAAATAAGAATGAGGATCAGAAAAATTATCATTAATTATATTAATATAAAAGCTAACACATTGTTACAATGCAAGACTTAGGGAACTTTCACACCTGTGGATCGATTCTTTTGTTCCAAAACAGGGATTGAAATTGTTACAATGTTTGTTTTTTGTTTTTTCTTGTTGCGGTTCGCTTTTATACACCAAAGTTTCAAAACGGACCAAATTAGCTAAAACAAGTCACATGTGAGTAAACTCTTCTCACATTGGTCAGAGTTCCACGGTTTATTTCGCAGTCCCGCACAGCTGTCATGCGTCCTTATTTTAATTTTAAAAAGCTGCACTTTAATTTTGAATGGTGACACTCACAGACATCGTCACCAGATATAAATCAGAGGTAACACTTTCTCATACATCGGTGTTGGCTAGAATTAAGCATTACATTATAGAGAGAAATAACAGATAACCAAGATTGCTGTTCGGTCAATTTTCCAACGGATAAACGGCTCTTGCTAATAGTTAGCATGCTTTCACTTTCGTATTTGACATGAAACACACATTTACCAGTAGAAATGACATCCCGCTCTACTCAAAGTTCTTTCTTCATATAGCCATATGCCTATTACATATCCCTAATATACTGTGATATTGCCTGGTTTGGAACGTATTGCTTTTTTCACAACAAGCGATCTTTGACTGATTGGTTTTGTGCGGTTCCGAACACAATTGCCGGATTCACATATGCCAAACGAACCGTGCTAACTAAACGCGTCAGGTTCTGAAACGAAAGTCTAGGTGTTATAGCATCTTTATTGAGAATAAAATCACCAGTGCTGGGGAAAGTTACCCTTAAAAGTAATGCATTACAACATTATAGCATTACTCCCCAAAAAAGTTTATTTTTGCATTAGTTACATTTATTGAAAGTAATGATTCACATTACTTTTACGTTAGTTATGCGATACTTTTTCTTACCTTGATGAGGCTTGATCTCTTTTAGAACTTGCTGGATTTTTTTCTTCTTTTTTAACATTAACAATACACTGTATGTTCTGAGAAATTCCTGACGCCAGAGCTATAACATGCCGTATATACAGATTTATGAAAGTTTAAAGCAATGAAAGTACTTTTGTACTTTTTGTCTTATTAGTGAAGTAAGATCACGATCCGTTGAGATGATCCCTTTTTCTTCAATGTGTTCAAAATAATGAGCATATTTCCATCGCAGAAATGTAAGGCTCTTCCATCTTGGTTTCTGTCTTTTTCTGCATTCTTTCATTGAGTGCGGTATTTAACATGACTATGCTAATTTTACTTCAGCAATTCATATTTAAAAAGCTAATTAATTAAACTAAAAGGTAAGTCAGGTTACATTTTTAAAAAGTAACTCAAATTATTACTTAATTCTTTTTAGGTAATGCATTACTTTACTCGTTACTTAGAAAAGTTATATTATTATGTAACTCAAGTTAAATCGTTACTCCAACACTGAAAATCACTAACATTGTAAGTAAAATTGCAAACTGCAAATGTTTATTATTTATGCCTAATTAAAAAATATATACAGTGCATCCAGAAAGTATTCATAGCACTTTTTTCACATTTTCTATTTTACAGCCTTATTCCAAAATGGATTAAATTCGTTTTTTTTCTTCAAAATTCTACACACAATACCCCATAATGCCATGAAAATTATTATTATTTTTTTTAATTGTTGCAAATTTATTTAAAATAAAAACCTGAGAAAGCACATGCACATAAGTATTTACAGCCTTTGATCAATACTTTGTTGATGCACCTTTGGCAGCAATTACAGCCTCAAGTCTTTTTTGAATATGATGCCACAAGCTTGACACACATGTCTTTGAGATTTTTTGCCCATTCATCTTTGCAGTACCTCTCAAGCTCTATTGGGTTGGATGGGAAGCGACGGTGTACAGCTATTTTCAGATCTCTCCAGAGATGTTCAATAGGATTTAGGTCTGGGCTCTGGCTGGGCCACTCAAGGACATTTGCCGAGTTGTTGTGAAGCCACTCCACTGATATTTTGGTGGTGTGCTTTAAGTCATTGTCCTGCTGAAAGATGAACTGTTGCCCCAGTCTGAGGTCAGGAGCCTTCTGAAGCAGGTTTTCATTCAGGATGTCTTTGTACATTGCTGCATTCATTTTTCCCTCTATCCTGACAAGTCTTTCAGTTTCTGCTGCTGAAAAACATCCCCACAGCATGATGCTGCCACCACCATGCTTCACTGTAGAGATGGTATTAGCCTGGTGATCAGCAGTGCCTGGTTTTCTTTAAATGTAACGTCTGGCATTTACTCCAAAGAGTTCAATTTTAGTCTCATCAGACCAGAGAATTTTGTTTCGTATGGTCTGAGAGTCCTTCAGATGCCTTTTGGCAAATTCCAGGTGGGTAGTGGCTACTGTCTGGCCACTTTACCATACAGGCCTGATTGGTGGATTGCTGCACAAATGGTTGTCCTTCTATAAGGTTCTCCTCTCTCCACAGAAGATTGCTGGAGTTCAGAAAGAGTGACCATCGGGTTTTAGATCACCTCCCTGACTGAGAGCCTTCTCCCCTGATCACTCAGCTTAGATGGCCGGCCAGAGTCCTGGTGGTTCCAAACATCTGTTTACTTACTTAGGCCACTGTGCTCATGGTTTGAGAGAAAATAATAAAAAATATTAACTCCAAAAATTAGGTTGAAAATACTTTTTATCTTTAAAATTTTCATTCCAATAATATTTTTTTTATTCCAATTATGGAGGCATTCAAACCTGATATCATCAGTCAAACGTATGCTTCAGTTCTATCATATACAAGAATGCAGATTCTACACTGTATTTTCTGGTGACACACACAGGGGTCAGGAAAAGATATGCTGGCAGCTCAGAGTATTAGTATAAATGTCAACATGAGATTTGAATTTCTTCATGGATTGTAAGATGTAGCGAAAGCAGTCACACCCAGATCAAGCATCTGATTCCTGGGGTCTTCATGCTCCTGCCAAACCTCAAGCGCTTCTCACACTGCTCTCTCAAACAGGATGTGGTTAGTTAAAAGCTTTCGTCTCAGTCTAGTGCAGCTAAAATGAGTAATTCCAGTAAAAGCACTATGAGCAAATGTTCATTAGTTTCCTGTGTAAAATTAAACATTTCATTAACTATAGTGTGTGTGCCATCTAATTCCGATATATCCTTCTTAAGGAAGTCAGGAAAACGGGAAGTGGTTGAAAGGAATCATGACTCAAACTTGCCATTACAACAAAATGAAAGAAAAAAATAAATAGGGGTGTTGATCTGTCTAAATTGATGTTGTTTTGATCAATTTTAATTTAAGTATTTTGCTAACGGTTATGTAATAATTCCAGGTTGTCAGGGTCTGTGTTGTTCCATATGCTTCTGTTGTCATCATGTGATCCCTTTGTTCAGTTTTCCTGCCCGTTGTTAGTCTCATGATTTCCACCGGTGTCTCACCCCTCTGTGTCCTATTAAGTTCCAGTCAAACTGCACTTTTCTCTTCATAGACTTCCATTCATACGCACTTAAATGTGTCAGACTGAAAACGCAAGCTCGTGCAACAAATTTCGCAGTTCGCTACATTGCTTGGTGAACTCTGACCTGTGAAATCGCATCACTTGACTGCGTGAGACCAATCAATAATCAAAACATGACCTCTCTGGACAGAAATTTAAAATATGGACCAATCACTCCCTTTTTTTAATGTTTAATCATCTTATATAATCCCATCCCTTTTCGCAGCTCGTACAAAAGAATTTTGCAAGCTAAACTCTAGTGCAGGGATGTCCAAACTCTGTCCTGGAGAACCGGTGTCCTGCTGAGTTTAGCTCCAACTTGCTTCAACACACCTGCCAGGAAGTTTCTAGTCTCCAGGACACTGGCCCTCCTGGACCGAGTTTGGACATCCCTGCTCTATTGTGATCGCAGCTTAAGTTTGATAATGTGCTGTGTATTTAAGTCCCTGTGTTTAGTTCATTCCTTGTCCGGTATTAAAAATGTTGCATGCAGAACTGTTGCAAACAATTTATTTGTGTTGAATTTAAACAAACAAATTAGGTTTAACAATGTTCAACTTAATTTGTTTGTTTAAATTCAGCCCAAATAAATTGTTTACAACCACTTAACGTAAAAAAAAAAAGTAAATCCAAGGAATCATCTTTAAATTTTTTTTCAGTGTACGTCATTCCGGAGAGAGCAGTCGTGACACATATGTAGCTCTGCACTATATTTAATAATTATATATTTATTTTCTTCTATTTGTTTATTGGTTTTGATTGTGATTGTCTTGATCACCAGCGTTCGAGCAGTTGCAGATCACTGGAGAACGTTCGAGGTTACTAAAGTAACCCTTCGTTCCCCGAGGAGGGGAACGGAAGCACTATAAGTGGATTTGATTTGTAAAATCCACGCATTGGGGAGGTTCGGTTCAGAAGCTACTCGTCTGAAAGAGTATTGAACGGGCCAATTAAGAATGAATTGGCAGCGCAAGCCTGCGCAGGTGAGCGGCATAAGCAATCAACTGAGTATATAAGCTCACCTGGCGCCAGCAGACGCTATCCTTTTTAAGCTGAAGAGACTTTCAACAGCTAAGGGACAGTCATTATGGCGACGGAGTATAGTGCTTCCGTTCCCCTCCTCGGGGAACGAAGGGTTACTTTAGTAACCTCGAACGTTCCCCTTCGGGGGGAACTTCAGCACTATAAGTGGATTTGATTTGTAAAATCCACGCA
Organism: Danio rerio; assembly: GCF_052040795.2. Lineage (NCBI taxonomy): Eukaryota > Metazoa > Chordata > Actinopteri > Cypriniformes > Danionidae > Danio > Danio rerio. The sequence continues at coordinate 22,427,285 of NC_141044.1, forward strand.
TTGGGAGCCCATTGAAAGCGCCATAATGACTGCACCTTACCAACACCCCCGATGAGGAGATAGTCAAGCAAGCGTGACGCACCCGCATCATGGGGGGCGCGGTCCTCCAACGTGTCCCTGGCCCTAATTTATCCTACTTCAACAGAAGTTTTACGGATTTAGATATATTTTTTGGGAAGTCGTGAGCATCTAGATAATTCTAGGAAAATACGACAGTACGTTGGGAAGCGTGCAATCCCGATAGGGAGGACGCTGCGGAGGCCATCCGTTACCCAAGGGGGGATAGATGGCAGAATTTACATATGGACTAGCCCTAAAAAGGGGGAGTACGCATAGCAAAAGAGTGGTTAGCGGGGAGGGAAGACACGGGTCCGCCCAGGGGGGGGACTTAACCGTGGCGGAATAAGCATATGGGATCGCCTAGTGGGGATCACGCATAGCAGGCACCTTTACCCAAAACGCGGGCTGACCAGCGGGCAGACCTACAACGTAGTGGGCCAGCAAGTGACTCCTCCGCTGAGTCAGTGCTGGGGGCCACGGAGGAATCTGCAGGGCTCACCTGACGGGGAACTTTACTGACAGATAAAAAGGCGCACATATCTCCGTGTTAGGGAAAATGGCGCAGCAAGCGTGTTTCAACACCCTACCGAATTGTTTCCTCAATCACCAAGGGTTACCTAATACCCTTGAGGAAAACGGCTCCACTCGCAGATTGTAAAACCTTGCAAATGTGTTGGGTGTCACCCAGCCCGCAGCTCTACAGAAGTCTGTTAGAGGGGCGCCGCGTGCGCGCGCTCGAGAGGATACGAAACTCCGAGTGGAGTGCGCACGCGCTCTCGGGGGACGCGGCTCATCTCGGCTCTGATAGTGAAAGAAAGGCATCCACAATCTAGTGGGAACTTATTTCGGTACGGCACTTCCCTGCTGCCGACCGCTATAACAGACGAAGAGCTGCTCAGATTATCTAAACTCTGAGTGCGGTCCGGATAATACGCAAAACGCGAACTGGACAATAAAGAAGGGCTGGGTCTGCCTCCTCCGAGGGCAGCGCTTGCAGGCTCACTACCTCGTATTAAAACGGAGTGGTAGGAACCTTGGGCACATATCGCGGGCGGGGTCTCAGGACGTGAGAGAAGCCAGCCCAATTACAGGCACGAGTCACTGACCGAAAAATGCCTCCGGGTCCCCGACCCTCTAATCGATATCAACGCGACCAGCAGAGCTGTCTTCAGGGACAGAAAGATACTGAGTCGAGGATCGAAGGGATCTGACGCGGCTTGTGTAGCGAGGGCGAGATCCTAAGAGGGCATGAGAGGGGGCGGGGTGGATTAATTCGCTTAGCGCCCCTGAGGAACCGGATGATGAGGTTATGCGTTCCCACGGTGCTGCCAGCCACCGCGTTATGAGAGCGGAGATGGCAGCCACGTAACCTTGAGTGTGGAGGGCGACAGCCTGCTCTCCAGCTTCTCTCGGCGTAAAGAAAGCACAACGCTGATCTGGCAAATTACGGGGGTCTTCTCAGCGAGAGACACACCATTCAGTGAATAGACTCCACGTCAGGGCATAGGCGCGCTCGGGGAGGGGGCTCTAGCCCGAGTGACGGTATTAGCCACCGCAATCGGAGGTTACCTAAGTCTTCCTCGCGTCTAAAATCTCTTCAAAGATCGGCGAGGGTGCCAGGTGGTGCCCTGTCCCTGAGAGAGTAGGTGCTCTCTCGAAGGGACTGCCAGGGGAGGGCTATCGCGAGGGAGAGCTCTGACATCCAGGTCCGGTTGAGCCAGAGGGGCGCAACCAGCAACCTGTTCCTCGTCCTCTTCCTGACCTTGCACAGTAACTGCGCGAGCAGGCTCACTGGGGGAAACGCGTATTTGCGCGTGCACCGAGGCCAGCTGTAAGCCAGTGCATCCGTGCCGAGAGCACTCGGTCAGGGAAAGAACAACTAGCAATGAGCGATCTCGGGGGAAGCAACAGATCGATCTGGGCTTCCCCGAATCGCGCCCATATCAGCTGAACAGACTCGGGTCTCGAGTCTCCATTCTCCAGGACGCAAGGCTGCCGTGAGAGCGCATCGGCTGCACGGTTGAGCTTGCCTTAATATGAATGGTGTGCAGCGATTTCAGCCGCGGATGACTCCAGAGGAGCAGACGGCGGGCGAGCTGAGACATGCGGCGAGAGCGCATACCCCCTATACGGCTGATATACGCCACCGCCGCCGTACTGTCCGTCCTGACCAGCACGTGTTGCCGCTCCAGCACCGGAAAAAAACGGTGGAGAGCGAGGAACACTGCCAACAGCTCCAGGCGATATGCCAATGCAACTGGGTACCTTTCCACAGGTCCGCAGCCGCATGCCCGCAACGCACAGCCCCCCAGCCCGTGTTGGAAGTGTCTGCTGAAACGACAACAAGACTGGACGCCTGTTCTAGAGACACCCAGGTCTGTAGGAACGAGGGGTCGCTCCAAGGGCTGAGGGCGCGGCGACACAGCGCAGTAACAGAGACTCGGTGTGCGCGCGCGTGCCATGCGCGTCTGGGGACTCGATCGTGAAGCCAGTGCTGAAGTGGTCTCATATAGAATAATCCGAGCGGCATGAAGCGGCTGCGGATGCCATATGCCCCAGGAGCCTCTGAAATAGTTTCAGTGGGACCACTATTTTACTGTCGAGCTCTCTCAGACAGTACAGCATCAGCTGAGCGCGCTCTCCGGAGAGGCGCGCTGCCATGGTGACCGAGTCCAGCTCCAGCCCGAGAGAAGAGATCCTCTGCACGGGGGCGAGTTTGCTCTTTTCTCGGTTGACCTGAAACCCCCACAGGTGGAAGTGCCAGAGCACTTTGTCTCTGTGCATAATCAACTGCTCTGAGAGAGGGCAAAAATCAGCCAGTCGTAAAGAAATTGAGTATGCAGATGCCCGCGAGCCGAAGGGGCGATGAGGCACCCTCCGCGGGCTTGGTGAGGACCCGCGGAGACAGAGAGAGCCCGAAGGGGAGGGCTTTGTATTGCCAAGCTCGACCTTCAAACGCAAACCGCAGAAACTGTCGGTGGCGAGGAAGAGTGGAGACATGGAAATACGCGTCCATCAGGTCTAATGCTGCAGACCAACCCAGAGGACGAACGCACCGGAGGATGCGCTTCTGCGTGAGCATTCTGAACGGCAGCTTGTGCAGGCAGCGGTTCAAAACGCGCAGATCTAGGATTGGCCGTGACCCACCGCTCTTTTGGGCACGATGAAGCGTGGGCTGTAAAACCCACTCTCCATCTCGGCTGGAGGGAGCGGCTCGATTGCATCCTTCGCCAGGAGGACAGCAATCTCCTCTCGCAAGACAGGGGCGGACAGGGGGCTGACCCTGGTGAATACACACCCGTGACTTGGGGGGCCGTTTCGCGAACTGAATCGCATAGCCGAGTCTGATTGTGCGTATGAGCCACCGCGAAGAGCTGGCCCGCGCTAACCAGGCAGGCAGAGCTCTCGCTAATGGACTCATCGCTACAATCGCTGACGTACCAGCAGTGGGGCAACGCGGAGTGGGTGTGCTGATCCGGGAAGCTCGCGGGTCCCACGGAAAAGCTGGGGGTGAGATATTTGCTCTCACTCCAAACCCGAGCTCCGGAGGGGAGGCTCGAGGGGTGGGAGAAAGGAGACCGTCCTCCCAGCGCTCGTGAGCCACTGGCGAAACGCACCGAATCTGCAAGCTAGAAAGCATAGCGTCCCAGACTGGCAGATTTCGGGCTGTCACATCTGGGGAAGTGAAAAGTGCCCTTTCATAATGTTTTCATGGCAGTAAAAAGTGCCGTTGGAAATGGGGCCCCGCCCTCCAGCGGGGAAAGAGCAAGTTCCCTCTTCTCCAGATGGCCTGTCCCAGGGGCGCTTCGCGGTCCGTTGCCGGACTTAGCGGCGTTCTGGGCAGGGGGGCTGCCTGCTTCCGAGGTGCCCGACGCGCTCGCTTCGCCTGAGGCGTGTGCGGGGGCGGAGCAGCTCTCGTAGGCGGGCGCCTTCGGCGAGGAGCAGGTATGAATGGCACGGCGGGCGGAGCGGGCTACGGACCGCCGATAAGACATCACCCACCAACTGCTCTCTCACCGCCTTGAATTCCTGGGTGAATTCACAGACAGTGTCGCCGAACCTGGCTGGGGATATGGGGAAGTCAAGAAAGCGGACTTTGTCGACTTTGCGCATATCAGCCAGGGGTGGCGCTCCTGGACCACTAATGTGGACATCGTCCTCCCCAACGCACACGCAGCGGACTCAGTAGTCCGAAGAGCTAAGTCGGCGGCGGTGCGAAGCTCGTAAGCCTGGGTTGGACCCACCCTCGTGCAGCTCGGCCAGCGCCTGCGCTTGGTAGCGCTAGTAGGTGGCTATCGCATGCAAGGCGGAAGCAGCCTGGCCCGCAGCTATGTAAGCTCTAGCTCCAAGGGAGGTAGATAACTTACAGGCTTTGGATGGGAGACGAGGCGGATCCCGCCAAGAAGAGGCGCCGCGCGGATTTACCGCCATCGCGCACTCAACCTGAGGAATCGCCACATACCCCCTGGCTGTTTCACCGTCAAGAGTGGTTAGGGTGGAGGAACACGCAGCACGAGCAGAAAAAAGTGCTTTACAAGACCGCGTGAGCCTACTGTGCACCTCCGGGAAGAAGGGAACGCCCCTCTAGTCGGTCCGGCCGCGGAGCTGGGGGATAAACCATCTCCAACCCACGGCCGAAGCAGCCCGGGAAAGCACGGCTAACATGTCCGTTTCAGGATCCGTAGTGACAGCGCTCACCAGCCCGAAGGGGGCGAGCGGGTCTGGATCATCATCGGACAATGAAAGCCCACCCTCCGATGCCGCGGTGGACATCTGGTCTCCGGTGTCATCGGGCGTAAGGGCTACCATCTGTTAGACGGATCGCTTCCCCCGCCCGAAGCTTGGATGGAGCGCTTAGAGGAGCGGGAGGTCCGCGGGCCCGTGGGCGACGGATTATCTCTCGCTGAAACCCTCAGATCTGCCCGAGTGCCCGCTGCAGAGCAGGGGACAACTGGGGTGGTTCACCCTTTTGCAAAGGCTAACCGCGATCTTGCGCAACAGTCATGGCATCGCAATGACGACATGAACTGCCCGCGAGCAGCGCATTAACATGCTGGACCCCCAGACATGTAACGCAGTGCCCGCGCCCATCATCCGAGGACAGGAAACCACCGCATCCAGAAACGCACAGTCGGAGCGCCGTCCTGATAAGGACGTGCTGCACGACTGTGTTGCTCTTTCTGTGAAGTTTGCAACTTTATACGCACCGCTCTGGAGGACCGGACCCAAAGAACGCCAGGCAAGGGAGAAACCCAGCTCGACCGTCTGCCACTGCGTGTACACACTCTGGACCGGGAGAATGCTCTCGTTCGCTCAGAATCGCTGGTCACAGCAGGAGGAACCCTCATCGACTCGATCAGAAAGTCTCTGAAGCGAAAAGGATAGCGTCTGCTGGCGCCAGGTGAGCTTATATACTCAGTTGATTGCTTATGCCGCTCACCTGCGCAGGCTTACGCTGCCAATTCATTCTTAATTGGCCCGTTCAATACTCTTTCAGACGAGTAGCTTCTGAACCGAACCTCCCCAATGCGTGGATTTTACAAATCAAATCCACTTATAGTGCTGAAGTTCCCCCCGAAGGGGAACTATTCGACCACTGGACAGAACTACTACCACCATAATGCCTTGTGCCAATCTACACCCGCTACAGCTGACAATAACTAGGAAACACACAGAGCCGACACTTGTCATCACTGATTTCCAGGACTATAAATACACCTCACTCACACTAGTTGCTCAATCTTGTTATCCTTTAGCACTATGAAGCGTTTTCTTGTCTTCTCAACCTAGCAGTGTTTTAATCCTTTGCCTTGTTTTATCATTTTTATTCCTTGCCGCCTGTACTGACCATTCGCCTGTTTGTGACCACGATTCTGAATTTCTCTGTATGCATCTGTTTGCCTTAATTTATTTCTTCCTTAGTTTTAATTTAAATTGTCTATATTGATTCATTTAATAATCATCCATGTCCAGCATTTTAATCTTTTCAAAGACCGGTACCATATGTCTAACCAATAGCTTCCCATTTTGGCTGTGTTAAATCAGTGGTTCTTCAATGATCAGTTTACTGCAGTGTTTCCCATGATCAAGTGCTTTGGCCACCCAAGAACATCAGGCAGTCTGACTCTGTTCCCCATTTCTCCTACTGTTGAATGGTTTGGACCACCACCAGTGGTCAGCTGACCGGCCTCAGCTACTCATATTTATGACCCAGCTAAATCATATTAATTCTGACGTAAAGCACAAATAAATCTATGGTCGGGTACACGTATGCTTTGAAAAAATTTGCAGAACAGCTTCTTTCCTCATGGTTTCCATTGTGTGTAAATGCAGTTGATTTGTTTTCTTTGCTTTCAGAACTACTTCTGTTTCTTAGGAAGATTCTATCTGAACTGAATATAGCTTTTTGGAAAACCAGCTGCTCTCTTGAAAAGCTTTCATTGAAGTATTTGCGGTAATCTCTCATCATACAAAATGATAAGAATAATCACAATTAATTCATTAAATTGAATATTATTCATCAAAACAGCTGCAAGAAGCTAATATCAGGAGCTAACCATGCCATCTCATGAGACCATATTAAAGTCATTGTAAGATGAATTAAATTAAAATGACTCAAAAAACAATAAATACAATCACTAATTGATTTAAGTATTTTTTGATACAAGCTTGAAGGTGGCACTGTTACAAAACTGATGTGATGAGGTAAAGTTACAGGTTCGGTTTGTTGGACTATGGCATCTTGTCAGCAAATTTTGGCAGTTTGATAAATGGTCATCTGTTGATGTGAAATACACAATGTTGCGCATACATAGTCTGAAGGTAAATTTGGTAAAAATCATAAATCAACAATCTTGAAGGAAAATATACGTTTTCTTGTAAAATCAAAATCACAGAATAAGGCAAAACTGACATAAATGTTCTAAGCATAATCCATGAAAACATGCAAAAATCAACAGATATTAGCATATTTTAAAAATATATAAATATGATTATTTGATCACAAGGTGGTGTTAAGGTGGCACAGTGAGTAGCATGACAAAGCCAAAAAGAAAATGAATGAATGAATGAATTAATTAATGAATGACCACAAGGTTGAACTGGTGCATATCTAGAAAAAATACAAAGTTCCTTCTGGTCATTGTGTCGAATCAAAGTTGAAAATATTTATACTTGAACATACAAAATGCCTGGCATCCAAAATTGAAAAATTGGAAACCGTTTGATTCTATATGTTACTTTGAATCTAACAAGACCATTTGTGCTATTGTTGACCAAGTTCTGAACAAGCATAAAAAAGTTCCAATCTTCTGACCAGGGTGACATAGTGGCTCAGGGGTTAGCACTGTTGCCTCACAGCAAGAAGCTCACTGGTTTGAGTCCCAGGCCAGTAGGCATTCCTGTGTGGAGTTTGCACATTCTCCCGTGTTTGCGTGGGTTTCCTCCAGGTACTCCCTAAAGACATGCACTATAGGTGAATTGAATAAACTACATTGGCCATAGTGTATGTGTGTGAATGAGTGTGTATGGATGTTTCCCAGTACTGGGTTGCAGCTGGAAGAACATACACTGTGTAAAACATACTGGATAAGCTGGCATTTTATTCCACTGTGAAGACCCCTGTGTCCGTTATTGCAAGGTGACCTGCATTAAAGGATATTCACCCCAAAATTTTAATTGCGTTATTAATTACCCTGATGTCGTTCCAATCCAATGAGAATCTTAGTCATCTTCAAAACACAAATTAAGGTATGAAATATAAGAGCTCTCTGATCCTCTATAGACAGCAAGAGTTGTGAAGCTTTCAATGTTAAGAAAAGGAATCAAAAATATTGTCAAAATATTCCATGTTAATTCAGTGGTTCAACTGCAGTCATACAAGGCTCAACAAACACGTTTAAGTGCCAAAGAACAGTAAAAAAAATAAATAAATAAATTTGTTCACCGATGTTTTCAGCAAGACTGAAGAAAGGACACTGGTGAGCAAAGTCAGTTTTATGTTTTTTCGGCACCCAGCAGAAGAACAGAAGTAATTATGGAATGATTTGATGATTTTTGGTTCATTTTCTGGACTTTGAACATCTTATGACTCTTGCTATCTATGGTGGGAGAGAAAGCTCCTGGATTTCATCTAAAATATCTTAATTTGTATTACAAGATGAATGAAGGTCTCAGGGGAATTAAACCACACAAGGGTGAGTAATTATTACATTTATTTGAATATATTTATTTTGGAGAAAATCAAACCAACAATCTAATGATGGAGTTTGAAAAAGTACTTCATTTTCAAGCATTTTAAATGGTCGAAAACATTTCATGAATCTGAGTTCAAGAGTCAGAATTGTTGGTTAGAAAATGATCTCAAATATAAGTGACATTTTCACTTGTGTCTGGTGTAGATGTTACAATCCTTTATGTCTGACAGTGCATGTCTAAGCGCGCCGTTTACTCAGTCTTTATTCAGACCCTTCTCAAAATGTTGGACAAATAGTGCGACAATGGTTTTAATTAGAGATTGCTAATATTTCTACTGTATCTGTGTGACAGAATTAAAATTGTATTTATATTTATGAAATAAGAATAATGACTAATGAATGTAGGAACATAAATAAATAAAGTAGGTGTCTACACTAACTGAATGCATGAATAATTGAATGAACGAATGAACAAACGAACGAACGAACGAACGAACGAATGAACGAACGAATGAATGAATGAATAAATGAATGAATGAATGAAGGGTCTGATGCTCATAATCAAAGTGTGTCAAACGTGTCATAGTGACTTTTTAATGCTTGATTTGAACCCATGTGTCCCATCAAAGATCTAAGGGTTTCAGAAAACAGGTTTCATCTGACCTTTCAATAAATGAAAAACATTGGTTCTTTATTCCCATAATGTCAGACCAAAGAGAAGCATGAGTGAAGCATTAAGTGGCAAGATCTGCTCTGATGGCATTTCCTCGGGACAAACCTCGAAAACAACCAGCAGAAAAGGTAGAGATGCAGGCTTTAGCTGCACATGTGCTGCCAATTTAGGCCTCTGATCTAAAGTCAACAAAATATTGCTGAGGTGGGAGTGAGAGAGCTAACATTTTTCACTTTTACCTTCATAACTCATAGACTGCAACAAATCTACCTGCCATCTTTTTGGTCTAAGCAGCACATGTGCATGCCAGCAATAATATTACTAGTAAAATATTTGTGATGAGAAAGATTCATAGTAGTAAACATATTTTCAAAGAAATAAGTAGTCAAGAAGAGATTTTTTTTACACGTTTTAAATAATATTTGTGTCATTTAATGTAAATAATGTAATCTATATAATATAATGCCATTAGCTCACAGCCATAATACAATATTTAGTCATGTATTTAACTAACAACTTTCAGATTAAAACAATTACATTTTTGTTATTTCACACAGCATACAGAAAATAATTAATTCTGTCTATCAAGTCTTTACATTTTTTCCCTTTCTATCAGAAGAAGAAATTTTCTAAGCTGCTAAATAAAGCAATCCAACTAGCTCTAGCAAAAGTATTTTTCAGCAGACAAGTCAGACGACTAAATGTTAGAGCTTTCAAAATGGCTGCCATTCACCTAATTAGCTCCAGGCTACCAATGCACTGAGAGCAGAAACATAATAGATGCAGTGTTTGGCAGAGGTGAGGCCTTCAGTTCACCTGCCTTCAGGCTGATAAAACACAATCTGAGATTTCTGAGGTTTTCTGCTGGATATGGGCCATTATTTGGAGAAGTGGATGACGTTTATCAGGCTTTTAAGTGAAGATCTTGTGGCTGGAGTAGCGTGGTGGAGAACTAGCCTGCTGGCTAAATGTTCTACAGGAAGACTTTAGTCTAAACACTACTGCCTTAAGGTGAGTCATTTTTTCAGTAACAATGAGCGCTTGTTTATACTGAGGCAAGAGAGTTGTTAAAGCAGATAAATCAGTTAGCCTCAATTCACAGATTTTTATGAAATATTGCTTAATGATTGATGACAAGTTCATGTTGTTAAATGTTAGTTAATTCATCTTTGCCAGATTGTTGATGCTATGTAACTGAGTGAACTTTTATCAGTTCCAGTAATTCTCCACAATCATTTCCAGTGTGGTAGGACTTAGTTTACCAGAAAATCTTAGTCATTAAGTCATCTTTCTGCCAAGTTATTGAAAAGGACCGTTGTTCCTGTTAGCTTTGCCTCTTGAATCTAATTGACCCCTGATGTAGAAATGGCTTAAAGCTTCCAAGCTAGCTAGCTGGTGTGAGAATATTTTAACTGTAAATAGCAATAGTAAATAGTAAAATAGTAAAACTCGTCTTAGGTCTTAGAACAGCTTTATTAGTTTTTTTTTTTTTGCAAGACAGGAAACTCTCATTTAAAAAAAAAAGTATATACGCATGACGTACAAATAAAACCTGAATCAAATGCATTTTTTGTAAATGAGTAACATTTAAATATATGCATAAATAACTAAAAATGCAGGAGACATTTAGCTTGTTTTTACACAGAGATTTACACAAACAAAACTTTGCTTTGGATGCTGGACAGTGGGTAAGATTCAATTTTGACAAAATAAGGGGGAAACCTGTTCTTTATTTATTTATTTTTTTCAGCAGGGTGATTTAGTGGGATAGACAATTAATTGATTATTTAATGAAACATGCTAAATTTGTCTTACATATTCCCCAAGTATTTCTGTGATCATGGGCATCATTGCATTTATTAAAAGAAGTTTACTTTACTTTAAGCTTGCATTTCTTCCTGTTCCTTTACTTCCTTTTTTGGCTCTGGAAAGATGCCGTTTGGATTCCATTTCTTTTCAAATTAAAATTAGATTAAGGTCAAATAAAAATAGCAATGACACTTGTTATATTGACTTGATATATATGACATTTATTCGGCTCTATATCCAAGGTATGCAATTTGGAAATGTCAGATCTGTGTAGGAATGCGTTACGTCATTGTAGTTCAACCAATAGCCAATCGTGGGTGGTGTTATGCCAAATAAAGTGTGGTGCTGCTGGGCATGGGGGGGTGGGGGGGGGGGACTACCTGTAGGATGGACAGGCACTGGCTGTGCATGTTCTTAAACACAGATGATTTGCCATTGTGGCCAATTACAGTAATTTCTGTTGAGCATGTGAACGCAATGTTTAAGAACTGCCGCTGTAGCAGTCGATTATGTTCCCTTCTGGATTTCCAGTTCCCTCTCAATGAAGCGTGTTCGCTAACAGAGTCTGCAGTCACAAGCCCAACAAAACCGGGTGTACAGAAAGGGAAAATGGACAATGCTTTTATGTCTTGCAATGCCAAAGTACCGTAATAAAATAAATCTAACACTCCTATTAAGTATTTTCTGTGGTTCTTGTTTGTAGTATTAGCTTTTTCTAATCTCTGAGTTTATACACCCTAGTTTAATATTGTGCGTAAGCCTACAGTTATGTTAGTCCTTTACATTTTCAAGTTCGGTAAAAAAATGCGTACTTTAAGAACCAATTTGCTTTCAGTACACCCAGTTGTGTTTAGGTGTGTCTGCATAAGCTGTCAGCGGACACGCTTCTAAGAAGGGGAACTGGAATTCCAGAAGGGAACATAATCGACTGCTTCACCTGTCTTTAAGATTGGTACCGAAATTCAGTATTGTGACAACTCTAGCACAAATAGAACCTGAGTACCAGACTCATTCATTCATTCATTCATTTTCTTGTCGGCTTAGTCCCTTTATTAATCCGGGGTGGCCACAGAGGAAGGAACCACCAACTTACCCAGCAAGTTTTTACGCAGCGGATGCCCTTCCAGCTGCAACCCATCTCTGGGAAACATCCAAACAAACATTCACAAACACACTCATACATTACGGACAATTTAGCCTACCCAATTCACCTGTACTGCATGTCTTTGGACTGTGGGGGAAACCGGAGCACCTGGAGGAAACCCACGCGAAGGCAGGGAGAACATGCAAACTCCACACAGAAATGCCAACTGAGCCGAGGTTCAAACCAGCGACCCAGCAACCTTCTTGCTGTAAGGCCACAGCACTACTTACTGCGCCACTGCCTTGCCGGGTACCAGACCTAAAAATAAAAAGCTTAATAAAAGAATACTAGTTGCCTACTTTTGTTTGTATTGTGTATGTAATTCAAATACATTTAGGATTATTTATAATAAGGTACAATAAAAGTTTTGTTTCAAATAATTCTCTACACAATGATACCTCCATACCTGTATGTGTTTAGGGGTAAACATTTCAATTTGATATGGAAAAATTGGACAGAAAAAAGTTGGAGAGTATAGAAGGTTAACCGATTTCTTTCACAGTAAATGAAATCGGGTTGTACAAAACATTTAGAGCAATTTAAAAAATGTGTTTAAATGTCAAGCACACACTCATTTGAACTTTTGACTTCATTTTTTGACAACCAACTTTTTATTGAAAAAAGTGCATACTATTACTATTGGACATCTACTGTAGCTCTTAACACAATTACATGTGGTCAGATGTGCAGCTTGCCTTTTTCAGTTAGAAATATTGTAATTGTCATTGTAACTGAGCCACTGGATCATTTCATCCTTAAAAGTGTTTATCCATGAATATGCTCTTTCAAATGATGTGTTTTGGAATTGATAATCACCGCATGAGGTTTTTGAATGAGCTATGTATTTATTTAAACTATGCGCGATTGGTCCTGATAAGTATGAATAATCTGAGGCCAAGCAGAGGTCAAAATAAGTGCAGCGAAATCCCAGCTTATTCACAACAAATTGTCAGAACAGAAGAAATGATTCAGGTGTGAGAGCTTGTGGTCAGTGCACAAATATGAACTGTTTGGTATGTGAAACCCAGTCCCAGAATTGGAGGAAGCTTGTATAACAAGAGCGTGTGACTTTACGTAGGGGGGTTTTGTACGTTTTGGCGGGCAATTTTTTATTTTATTTTTTAATTGTGTCTAGTCAAATGAAGAACCAACAGCACTTCATCTGGCACACAGCGGAACAATTGTGCTTTTCGTTCAAATAGAAAGATTAAGGGTTATTTGTGCAGCTCTCCATGTCATTGAGCTGTTTTGTTATTTCTTCTTACCTCATTTGTATGGCCTTTAAATGATACGTTACGCCAAAGCGCAGCACTCTTGGTCAATGTGGTGATGTTTCTATTGACTGTAAAATATCGAGGGCTGATGAGGGAATCATCATTTCTCATGCACGCACGTATAAAAGCCCTCTAGGCAGTAGCGTTTTATGCTTAAGCTGAAACACATATACTGTAGGTTGTATTCCCTTTACCGCAATTTGGCGTTCTATTGCAAGTCTTGACAGAACTGGATGAAAATCTGGCTTTGAGTTCAATTTCATGGTCATTTTATGAAGATATCCTTGAACATAACGTGCACATCTGGATTTTTAAGAAAGCTTTATTTGTCAAATGGGCTCAGATGTTTTATTCGGCTTTTAGGGATCGAGACCTCTACGTCTTACTCAACTCTTTCACCCTGGTGGTACACTTCGCTGTGGCGTCCTTTTGCTCGCTTGCAGTCAATCTGTCCACACGCGAACAGGCAGTTTTAAAGGCGGATGATGCTTCGAAAGCTGGAGTTGTTTTCTTTGGCTTTGTGCTCTCTGAAGACAAGCTCTGGCCAGTGTAGGATTTCCAATTGGCTTCGTTCAGATGTTATTGCTGTGAGTTTGCATCCTTCTATCATGCAAACTGGAATAAACAAAGGCTTCTTGCTATTAGTCACACTTGGCTTTTAGATCACTAATGTGGGACATATTTTAGAGATGAGAAGTTACTTTTAAAGGGATAGTTCGTGTACACATGAAAAGGAAGGCCTGTACATTTATCTTTCTTTTATTATTATATAGAGACTGTTAAGTGCTTGGGTGGCATGGTGGCTCAGTGGTTAGCACTGTCACCTCACAGCAAGAAGGTCGGTGGTTCGAGTCCTGGCTGGGTCAGTTGACATTTCATTGTGGAGTTTGCATGTTCTCTCTCTGGGTACTCCAGTTTCCTAGGCTGCGTGCAAAATCACCTATTACTAGTAGTTGTTGCATTTTAATTGAAGCGTAGTACTTGGCAGATAGAAAAGTGTTTCTATGCAGTGTGGATGTCAGTAGTATGAATGGAACTTAGACGTACCACAGCCACCATTTTGTCATCATCACTTGACCTTTTCACATCATTTGGGTTGCTTCACTCCCAGTCTTGAATTCTCCTGCGGGGCATCATGGGATAGCACAGCGTGCTTCCAATGGGCACTTCAGAATTTGCCAGAAGTAATAGGTCATCCAAATACTTCTCATGAACTGTTTTTGAATTCTATGAATTTGGACATACAACTAGACTCGCATACTGTTTTTAGTGTACTATATATAGGAGTATGCAATTTTAAACACAGCTCCAGTCTCCACAGTCCAAAGACATGCGCTACAGTTGAATTGAACAATCTAAATTGGCTGTAATGTATTAGTGTGTGTATATGAGTTTTTCTTAGTACTGTGTTGTGGCTGGAAGGGTATCCACAACATAAAATATATGCATATGTTTAGTGCTTAATTCTGATTGGTTGATAAGGTGTGCTGTTATTTTCATTCAAATGCACTGCTAAAGTAATGGGATATATGCACACAGACTTTTAATTTCAATCAGCCAGCACAAGGGCTTCCGGTTAATTGTCATCCAATAAAAAAAAATCGCTGTGTTTGAGATCTGATTTCTTTAAAAAATAGCAATCTTCACTGGCTGGCTGAGATACTGTTTAAAATGGATCTCAGACCAAACAAGAAGCACTGCATTGAATAAGATTTTTATGTGCCATGTCTTTAAAATTTAGAAATTAATTTTACCACAGTTTTAGCAATGGTATTTCTGCACTTGCCTGCTGTTAATGACAGTACATATGTTTATAAATTATATGTTATGTGGATAAATTTTGAGATTATTTTAAAATGTTTCTCTATTCTCTCAAATCAATTCGGAGCTTAGTTTTTAAAAGCAGATGGACGTCCATGAGGAAGAGTACTTGTGCATTCTGCAGTTCTTATTAGTCTTCTTGGTTAGGTCGTTGATTTGAAATGTTCACTGACAGCCACTTAACGACTGTTGAGATCAGATTTTCCCTCAGATTAAGTTCTGGCGGTTTCAGAAGTTTTCAAACACTTTCCTGCAGTGTGATAATAGCTGCAACAAGTGTCACCCAAAGAACCAATAGGAGCAACGAATCTCATAGCATAATCTACTGGATCTGCTTGTAAAAACTAAGCTCATTTGTTTTAAGAGGGAATAGCAAAACCTTTAGAAAATTGTAGAATCGATTTCTCAAACAATTTTTTTTTTGCCACAGCTCCATTACAAAGGAACCTAGTTCTGCAAATCACATTGTATGAATTCACATCTTGTGTAAAAATTGTAGAATGATATTTTCCAGCAGTTTTGGTAGTTGAGATTGTAACTCCAGTCTTGATCATTGTCTTGACACCCATGAGGTGGCTGAACACAAACTCCATGAATAGGCTTGTTTACTAACCACAAGTGGTTCCACTCACCAAAACCATAACAGCACAGTACACAACAGGGGTGTAGTTGACTTTTACAGCTTCCTGGTGGAAAAGAGCTTTCAGCTGGCCAGCACCTGCAGAGTTCCGAGGCTGTAATGTGCATGTTAGTGGATGTTGGCGAGAAAGACATGACCTCAGTTTCTCATGAGCATTGTGGAAAGCTTTTATAAAGGCCGTCTTCAAGCTTATTCAATATCACATGGATGAAATTGGCTAAGACTTTACTGACAAGCTTGCAAGCGGTTCTGTCAGACTGACTCATTTATTGTTCCTATCGCTTCCGAGACGTTGTGACAATGGGGTATGTTCTCATAAAGCAGACTGTCCAAGTGAATAATAAAAATGGTTGTACTTTGGGTGTGCTGAGGTTTTCCCGACTCTTTATTTCCCCTAAATGAAATCAGACTGAATGTCAAAACCATCTGTCCTAACAGATTCCCTCCTCTTGAGGCCACCCAGAGGCGTGTTCGTCCGCTTTTTCTCTTTGATTTACGTGATCGCAAAGAGCAGTAACCGTAATGGGTTTGCCCCAGTCAGCTTCCTCAATGTTCAGGAGGTCATTTGAGACTCAAGGACCGCCTAGTTTCAAGGTTGTGGAATGGAATTGAGCAAATTTGATTGGGTGAGGTCTTTTTGAACGAAATGTCTTGAGAGAGGCTTGACCGAGTCAAAGTACACATGGATCAAATGTTTCATGTGATTCATGTATTCACAAGGTGCAGCAGGATCCCTCAATGCTGAGCTCATGATTAGCCACCTGAAAGAACGCCAAGGACAGAATTGAAGCCCAACTGGTGGATATCCAGATGTTTTAAGGGAGCCGTACAGCTTGTACAGAGAAAGAAGTTGGTGATGTGCCAAACTAGCAGTGTAACACTTTACTCAGACACAAATCTTCATGATTGGTTCAAGCAGAAACATGACTGAGCTGTAATTTATTTTTTATAGCGTCAATTTCTCTTGGCCATCCTTGTTTCATTCATGGGTGGGATGGGCTTCTGTAATTTTTCTTAATTCTTTTCTTTTCTTTTTTTATTTCTTCAACTGAGAATCTTACTCTTATGAATCTTATGAAGTTCCCTCCTCAATTTTTATTCTCCAAATGCTTTGTTTAAACATTTCATTTCTGTGACTTTGCATTGGACATTACAGTTTTTGAGTGGTGTCAAAGATAAGATCACATCAAATTATTATTTTATATTTTACAGACATTTTTCCTAAATCTTCATGCGTATTAAAATGTCCAAAAATTTAAGTTTTTCTGTAGTCACAACTGTTTCAGATAAGTGTCTTCTGATTCACATCGCACTTCTACTTTTAAAGGTTTTGTATTTAAACCTAGATTTCTGAGTGACTGCAGATATTACTTTATGTTGTAGCAACACCCCCACCTTTTGCCTTTAAGACTACACTCTTGTTTATAATGATATCTTTTAGGTGTAGTCTTGTTTAAGCTCATTTAATTGTCTGGTTCTAGTCAGGTTTTTGTTAAATAAAGTGCATTTAACTTTAGAAACGTATTCCGGTGGGTGGGGAAACCACACTCTTGCATCACGTTGCAGTCAGCCTCAAAACATAAGGGATTTTGATCCTATTTTATCGCCAGGAAATAAAAAAAAGATATTTTTTGTCTTTATATCACCCCAATATGACTGTGGACAAATCTATACCTACACACAGTCCTGTCCAAGCTGCTTAAAAAAGATTATTTTCATGTTGCCCTTTAAAAATTATTTGTGACCAATCGGTAAAACAGAGATTTAATTTAAAGTGGCAAACTATAAAAGTTTGAAATGACTTTGAGTTAATGAGTATTTATGTCGCTGCACTGTAATCCTACAAAGTCCCCCTGACATGCATCAATGTGTTTGTCTAAAGGGATAGTTCACAAAGAAATACTCGTTTATTCTTCCTCAAGTGCTTCCAAACCTATTTCGATATTTTTTTTTCTTCTGTTGAACAAAAAATATCCAGTAGATACAAACATTGCCATAATTTGGTCAACATTTTTTTTTTCTTTAAATGAAGTTTATAAACTATTTTCGAGAACAGCACATGCTTATGATTAACCGCGGCTGGTCTTGCAATAGCTAACACACAGATTCACCAATCAGACCATTCCTAAATCATTATAAATAACCAGAGTTTCATACCTCAGTCATCTTCGCCTTGAAGAATCTGCCCCTTGCACCCCTACTTCTTCCACTTTTCCTAGATAGGGCAGCACAGCGACCCAGTGGTTAGCACAGCAAGAATGTCACTGGTTGAAGTCTTTACCAGGCCATTTGACGTTTCTGTGTGGATTTAACATTCTCCCCATGCTCACGTTTGTTTCCCCTGGGTTCCCAGGTGTCCTCCCACGGTTCAAAGACACACAACATAAGTAAATTGACTAAATCAAAATTGGCACCATAGATGAGCTCTTAGCCTGCAGTATATCCCTCCATAGCAACCCCTAATTTGTCTTTAGCCATAAACAGCAGGAAAGTTCTCGAGATCTACCTGAGCTCAAACTCCCCATGCCCTGCAAACAGGATGGAGCCCTGGGCTTGAGGATCTTATGACTATTAACACACATATAATATAATATAATATAATATAATATAATATAATATAATATAATATAATCAATCATCAGTTAAGTGTGAACTCTTGAATTGTACTTTATTTTTACTGTGTCTATGATGTAAAAAACACGGAGGTGTTGATCCAAGGCTTGCTTAGAAGTTTTCCAATACTTGCTTGCTTTATTTATTTTATTTATTTCCTTATTCATTTACTTTTTTTTATTTTTCCTTTGGATTCACTTAAATAGATCAACAGTTAACCAGATAAATGGAAAGTTATTTTTCTTTAAATTTAGATTTCAACCAGACATTGTTATCCAGTGATCCTTGTTTTTAATATATTTTGCAATACAACTTTTATTTTATTTTATTTTTGATTTTCATTTTTTTTTTTTTACAATTTTTGATTTTATATATATATATATATATATATATATATATATATATATATATATATATATATATATATATATATATATATATATATATATATTATTCATTTATTTATTTAGTTATTAATTAATTAATTTATTTATTTTTTGATTGTTGGAAAGGAAATTGAGCGTCTACATTTCTGACAATTTACACATTAATGACTCTCTTTGACTTGAAGTTGACTCTTTTTGAGCTTAAAGCCAGCCTTACAAAATAAATGTTGTGCAATATCTTTATTTTGCTTCTTTGTTTTGTTGTGCAATATCTATGTTTTGCCCTTTTAATGATGTACTACAGCTATAAGACGCTTCATAAAGCTCATGTTTCTTTTTTAATAATCTAACCTAAACTAAAATAGTAAATCTGTTCTTAATAAAGCAGTTCAGCTTTTCCAGTTAAAATAAATAATTGTACTCTTTTGATCAAGTGTTTCTTCTAAAGCAAATAAATTTTTTATTTTTTTTTGCCTTTTGATTAAGGTACATTCGCTATTACAACTCGCACATAATTGTACTTTGACCAAATGAGCAATCGCGTGATGAATGAAAAGTTCATGCTCTGCTGCATGGTTAAAACAAATGGAACAAGTTTAACAACCACTTAAAATGCCTTCATATCCTCAAGTAATTCCTTCAGCCTCATAAAAACTTTCAGTGAGATGGTGAGAACCATTTGTTTTAAAAAGATGCACGTCTTCACTTCTCACATTTGGCACGCTATGGGTTTGGTTGAGTAGTGTTGATCACACACTCTTTCTCGCCAATGCCAGGCTAATTGATACCCAGGCCAAGAGGAACAGGGTAAACAGGAGACAGCTGCATTACCGCTTCTGCCTTCCCATAATGCTCTTCCTGTCAGGCCACATCAGAGGCCAGGAGACGGGTACACAAAGCCAATGTTTGCTCAATCTATCCAAGCGAGGCTGTTCAATTGGGGGAAACTGAACTTTCCCATCGGTGTCATCCTTTTTTTTCTGCTCGTGGTATTCAGTAAGGGGGGAAAAGGTGGTTTTGTGCAAATTTGAAGAGCCATATACAGTAGTTTATGGTATTTGTTCCTTTATAAGATTTTTGGATGATGTTTATTCTCAAAACTTTGGTTTAAATATTGTCCTTTTTCTTTAAATATGTTTTTGTTCTATTAGTTCCAGTAAATTTCCGAAGGAATTTTATTAATAGCCGACAACTGTGCTGAATGTAATTTATAAATCTTCTTTTTTTCATTGAAATTTTACTTGTATTTTTCTTTTTGATTCATATTTGAAATGTCTGTTTAGTTATTTTTTGTTTTAGATTTGATTTTAGCTTTAGTTACTTAAGTTTTGATTTAAATAGCTGTAAATAAACAAATAAATAAATAATAAATAAATAAATAATGGTGCTGCACTAATTATATTTGAAGAGTTCAGATGCAAAAAAATAATAATAATAATAATAAAAACAAAAATGCCATCTGAAATTTTCTTTAAAAAGTTTCATTTATATCAGGCTCCTGTGTGTAGGTTCAATAATTTCACGTTTACGACAAAGAATAAGTTATTTTCATGGTCTTCAAAAGAAATAACTCGACATAAACAAAGAAGGCTGAGAATAATGCTCATTTTTGATGGACATTTCAGATGGCACTTGCATCTGAACTCTTCATTTATTTATATTTTAATTAAGTTAGTTTGTTTTTGTCTTTTAAGTTTTAATCTAAATCTTTAATCTACATTTTAGCTTTACTTACTTTAATAAAATAAATAAAGTTTAAAATAAATTAATAAATAAATAAATAAATGTGCTACACATTTAATTTATTTATTTTAATTTTAAATTAGTATGTTGTCATTTGTTTGTAGTAATTTTAATCTAAATTTTTTATCTATATTTTAAGTTAATCAGTTTTGTTTCAAATAAATTCCCTGTGTCACTATTTACTTTTATTTTTAGTTATTTTTTTGGTGTGAGTGGCAACTGCTTTTAAATAACTGAAATTCTTCCTCTCCTCCCCCTTTCATGTGTAAGGTTTTCAGGATGCTTTTGCATTCCCTTCTATGTCAGGTATGTCCAGCATAAATGTGTGGAGCCCACAATAATTCAAGTGACTTCTTGAGCCCATAGAAAAGTAACTTTAGTGTGTGG
Organism: Danio rerio; assembly: GCF_052040795.2. Taxonomy (NCBI): domain Eukaryota; kingdom Metazoa; phylum Chordata; class Actinopteri; order Cypriniformes; family Danionidae; genus Danio; species Danio rerio. Next base: position 22,448,030 of record NC_141044.1, read on the forward strand.
AAGTCCAAATAGTTGCTAAGCTGTAAGAGTGGACTGTTTGCTTATGTCGAAGCCAGCAGAATAAATGAGGGCGAATGTATTGACCTGAGTCGTCTTTGTCTTATTCTGTCCATATTTGAAGAGTCGTGGCAACCTTGCAGATGCATAAAGCCCACATTTTTGGGGGAAGTAAAGCTTAGAAAACAAAGGCTAGGAGGTCCATTGGTTAAAATGAGGTCAGTGTTGCCCTTCTTGAATGAGAAGTTGTTTTTGTAAGGGCTGCTGGTTCAGTTAAACTGATTGGTACACTTAAACTGACCCAAGGACTTTGGGAACGTTCCCAGGTCTTGTTTAGCTGTCTATCTTTCCTCTTCTCCGATTTCACATCTCGTTCAATTAGTGGGGTTGTTTTAGTGTATTCTATCCTCGTTAACATTTCTAAAACTTTTAACATGCAATGAGTCACCTTATTTAAAATATGAAATAACTGATGCATTAAAATTGTCATCTCTTCTACCTTCTTCTACTTCTCATCTTCTCCTGTTCTCTTTTCCTCCGAAATACTCTTCATATTCCTCTGCATTATTCTTTCTTCTACTTCATCTCTTCCTTCTAGTTTTCCCTCTTGTCTTCCTCCTCCTCATTATTATTATTATTATTATTATTATTATTATTATTATTATTATCCTTCTAATCCACCACCTCTACTTTTTGTTGTCCTCCTCTCATTCCAATTCCAATTCCTTCTCCTCTGTTTTGATTTCCCTCTTGTCCTTTTCATCATTCTTCTAATCCGTCTCCTTTTTCTAAGCCCTTCCTCTTTCTGTGTTCTTTCTGTTCTATTATGACTTGTCCTTCTCTGAACCGAAGAGTTTTGCGTGTTGGTGTGCGCGATCACATTAACGCCATTTATTTAGTCACGAGGCATTAAACGTCAACTGAAAACGCAAGTAAAAATGTCTTGGTGTGCATGGGCCTTTATCCTGATTTTGTCCATCTCCATCTTTTTTGTTGTTCTTCTACTCCTCCTCACTGTCCTATTTCTTCTTCTCTTCCTCTACCTCACCCTGATACTTCCTTTCCCACTTTTTTGTTCTCCTTGCCTTTCTCTTGTTTCTCCTGATCCTCCTCCTTTTTTATTGTTGTTTTCTTGTTCTTCTGCCTTTTCACCTTTTTTGTGCTCTCCACACCCTCCAGATTCTTCCTTTGGCTCAATTTTGTTGATTTTTCTCATACTACGTTCACCTTTTTCCATTATTTTCTTCCTATCCATTTATTATCTTCCTCATCTTCCTCATATCTCTCTTCATTCTTTTTCTTCTTTTCCTCCTTCAAGATTGTTAAATTAGTTGGATTCAAGTCAAGTTGAGCTTTTTCGCTACATGTGTGGACATACAAAGAAACAAAATGTTGTGTCTCACAGGACAGCTCTGCTACAATAATTAATTATCAACACAAACACAATACTGGACATAAGAGCTATTTTAAAAAAAATGCATAACTAGCATATACTATAAGATACTTACTATACATTTAAGACAGGACATCCAAGTACTTTTACATGAGACTGAACAATGTTGTGCAGCATATTATGCAAAAGAGGTATTAAAGGTTTAGATAAAGTGTGAGGTACATAAGAGAGAAGAGTGTTCCCCTTCGGTTGGGGAACTTCAGTGCCATGAATGGGAGGATTCGGATCAGAAGCCGCTTATCTGGAGAGTATTGAACGGGCCAATGAATGAAATTAATTGGCAGCGTAAGCTTGCGCACGTGTGCGACATCTGCAATTATCTCAGCATATAAGCACACCTGAAGCCAGCAGACGCCATCCTTTTCGCTTCAGATCCTTTCTGAGTGAGTCGATGAGGGTTCCTCTTGCTGATCAGCACTTCAGAGCGAACGAGTGTGTCTCCCGGTCCAGAGTGGGTCTTCGCGGTGGCAGACGGTCGAGCTGGGTTACTCCCTTGCCTGCGGTTCTTTGGGTCCGGTCGTCCAGAGCGGTGCGTATAGTTGCAACTTTCCTAAAAGAGCAACACAGTCGTGCAGCACGTCCTTTTCAGGATGGCGCTCCGACTGTGCGTTTCTGGATGCGGGGGTTTCCTGTCTCCGGATGATGGACACGATCACTGCATTGCATGTTTGGGGGTCCAGCATGTTAATGCGGTGCTCGCGGGCGGTTCATGTCGTCATTGCGATGCCATGACCGTTGCACAGCTAAGATCGCGGCTAACTTTCGCAAGAGAGCGAGCCACCCCAGTTGCCTCCTGCTCTAAAAAAGCAGCGGGCGCTCGGGCAGATCTGAGGGTTTCAGCGGGAGCTAATCCGCCGCCCACGGGCTCGCGGACCTCTCGCTCCTCACGGCGCTCCATCCAAGCTTCGGGTGGTGAGAGTGATCCGTCTAACCAGATGGTAGCTCTCACACTCGCTGACACCGGAGATCAGATGTCCTCCGCGGCATCGGAGGGTGGGCTTTCACTGTCCGACGAAGATCCGGACCCGCTCGCCCCCTCCGGGCAGGTGAGCGCTGTCAAATCGGATCCTGAAGCGGACATGTTAGCCGTGCTTTCCCGGGCTGCTTCGGCCGTGGGGTTGGAGATGGTTTATCCCCCAGCTCCGCGGCCGGACCGACTAGATGGGTGCTACGTAGAGGACCAGAAGGCGAAGCCTTCGAAGCCTCTCGTCCCCTTCTTCCCGGAAGTGCACAGTAGGCTCACGCAGTCCTGGAGGGCACCTTTCTCTGCCCGTGCTGCGAGTGCCTCCGCCCTCACCGCCCTTGACGGCGGAGCTGCCAGGGGGTATGAGGCGATCCCGTCAGTGGAGCGCGCTATCGCGGTCAATCTTTGTCCGCGCGGCGCCTCTACGTGGCGGGGTTTGCCCCGCCTCCCGTCCAAAGCCTGTAGGTTGTCTGCCTCCCTCGGAGCCAGAGCTTATAAGGCTGCGGGCCAGGCTGCTTCTGCTTTGCACGCGATGGCCACCTACCAGCGCTACCAAGCGCAGGCGCTGGCCGAGCTGCACGAGGGCGGGTCCAACCCAAGCTTATAACATGAGCTGCGCACCGCGACCGACTATGCTCTTCGGACTACTAAGTCCGCCGCGTGTGCGCTGGGGAGGACGATGTCCACACTTGTGGTTCAGGAACGCCACCTCTGGCTAAACCTGGCCGATATGCGCGACGTTGACAAAGTTCGCTTTCTTGACTCGCCCATATCCCAGGCTGGCCTGTTCGGCGACACCGTCGGTGAATTCACCCAGGAATTCAAGGCGGTGAAAGAGCAGTCGGATGCGATGGGCAATGTCATCTATCGGCGTGGCCGTAAGCCCGCTCCGCCCGCCGAGCCATCCACCTCCGCTGTTCCTCGCCGAGGGCGCCCGCCAACGAGTGCTGCCCCGCCCCCGCCTGCGCCTCCGGCCAAGCGGGCGCGGCGTTCACCTCGAAAGCAGGCAGCCCCTCCTGCCCAGGGCGCCGTTAAGTCCGGTAAACGGACCGCGAAGCGTCCCTGAGACAGGCCATCCGGAGAAGAGGAAACTTGCTCTTTCCCCGCTGGAGGGCGGGGCCCCGATAACAACGGTACTTTTCAGTGCCACCAAAACATCAGTAAAAGAGCACTTTTTCCCTTCCCCGGATGTGACTGCACGAGTTCTGCCAGTCCGGGACGCGCTGCCTTCCGGCTCGCAGACTCTACGTGCTTCGCCAGTGGCTCACGAGCGCTGGGGGGACGGTCTCCCTTCCCTCAGCCCTCCAGCCCCCTCTCCGGAGTCAGGGTGCGGAGCCAGAGCGAATCGCTCTCCTCCAGCTCTTCCGCGGGACCCTCGTGCTTCCCGGATCAGCACACCCACTCCGCGCTGCCCCACCGCTGGTACGTCAGCGATTGTAGCGATGACTCCATTAGCGAGGGCTCTGCCTGCCTGGTTAGCGCGGGCCAGCCCCTCGCGGTGGCTCATACGCACAATCAGACTCGGTTACGCGATTCAGTTCTCGAAACGGCCCCCCAAGTTTACGGGCGTGTATTTCTCCAGGGTCAACCCCCTGTCCGCCCCTGTCTTGCGAGAGGAGATTGCTGCCCTCCTGGCGAAGGGTGCAATCGAGCCGGTTCCTCCAGCCGAGATGGAGAGTGGGTTTTACAGCCCATACTTCATCGTACCCAAACAGAGCGGTGGGTCACGGCCAATCCTAGATCTGCGCGTTTTGAACCGCTGTCTGCACAAGCTGCCGTTCAGAATGCTCACGCAGAGGCGCATTCTCCAATGCGTTCGTCCTCGGGATTGGTTTGCAGCCATAGACCTGAAGGACGCGTATTTCCATGTCTCCATTCTTCCACGCCACCGCCAATTTCTGCGGTTTGCGTTCGAGGGTCGAGCGTGGCAGTACAAGGTCCTCCCCTTCGGGCTCTCTCTGTCTCCGCGGGTCTTCACCAAACTCGCGGAGGGTGCCCTAGCGCCCCTTCGGCTCGCGGGCATTCGCATACTCAATTATCTCAACGACTGGCTGATTTTAGCCCACTCGCGGGAGCAATTGATTATGCACAGGGACAAGGTGCTTCGGCATCTCCGCCTACTGGGGCTTCAGGTCAACCGAGAAAAGAGCAAACTCGCCCCCGTGCAGAGGATTTCTTTTCTCGGGATGGAGCTGGACTCGATCACCATGGTAGCGCACCTCTCCGAGGAACGCGCTCGCCTGTTGCTGAACTGTCTGAGGGAGCTCGACAGCAAACTAGTGGTCCCACTGAAGTTCTTTCAGAGGCTCCTGGGGCATATGGCATCCGCAGCCGCCGTCACGCCGCTCGGGTTGCTCCATATGAGACCACTTCAGCACTGGCTTCACGATCGGGTCCCCAGATGCGCATGGCACGCGGGCACACACCGGGTCTCGGTTACTGCGCTGTGTCGCCGCGCCCTCAGCCCTTGGAACGACCCCTCGTTCCTACAGGCCGGTGTGCCTCTAGGACAGGCGTCCAGCCATGTTGTTGTTTCAACAGACGCTTCCAACACGGGTTGGGGGGCCGTGTGTCGCGGGCATGCGGCTGCGGGCCTCTGGAAGGGTGCCCAGCTGCATTGGCATATCAATCGCCTAGAGCTGTTGGCAGTGTTCCTTGTTCTCCACCGCTTTTTACCGGTGCTGGAGCGGCAACACGTGCTGGTCAGGACGGACAGTATGGCGGCGGCGGCGTATATCAACCGCATGGGGGGTATGCGCTCTCGCCGCATGTCTCAGCTCGCCCGCCGTCTGCTCCTCTGGAGTCACCCGCGGCTGAAATCGCTGCGCGCCATTCACGTCCCAGGCACGCTCAATCGTGCAGCCGATGCGCTCTCAAGACAGCTGTTACGCCCTGGAGAATGGAGACTCCACCCCGAGTCTGTTCAGCTGATATGGGCGCGATTCGGGGAGGCCCAGATCGATCTGTTTGCTTCCCCCGAGAACGCTCACTGCCAGTTGTTTTTTTCCCTGACCGAGGGCTCTCTCGGCACTGATGCACTGGCCCACAGCTGGCCTCGGGGCATGCGCAAGTATGCGTTTCCCCCAGTGAGCCTGCTCGCGCAGTTTCTGTGCAAGGTCAGGGAGGACGAGGAACAGGTTCTGCTAGTTGCGCCCCTTTGGCCCAACCGGACCTGGATATCAGAGCTCTCACTCCTCGCGACGGCCCTCCCCTGGCGGATCCCTTTGAGAGAGGACCTACTCTCTCAGGGACAGGGCACCATCTGGCACCCTCGCCCCGATCTTTGGAACCTCCACGTGTGGTCCCTAGACGCGAGGAAGACTTAGGTAACCTACCGACTGCGGTGGTTAATACCATCACTCAGGCTAGAGCCCCCTCCACGAGGCGCGCCTACGCCCTGAAGTGGAGTCTATTCACTGAATGGTGCGTCTCTCGCAGAGAAGACCCCCGAAATTGCCAGATTAGTGTTGTGCTCTCTTTCCTTCAAGAGAAGTTGGACAGCAGGCTGTCGCCCTCCACTCTCAAGGTTTACGTGGCCGCCATCTCCGCTTATCATAGCGCGGTAGCTGGCGGCACCGTGGGAAAGCATAACCTGGTCATCCAGTTCCTTAGGGGTGCTAGGCGAATTAATCCATCTCGCCCCCCTCTCATGCCCTCTTGGGATCTCGCCCTCGTTCTCACGAGTCTGCGATCCGATCCCTTTGAGCCACTCGAATCAGTATCTCTAAGATTTCTGTCCCTGAAGACAGCTCTGCTGGTTGCGTTGGCCTCCATCAAGAGGGTCGGGGACCTGGAGGCATTTTCGGTCAGTGACTCGTGCCTGGAATTCGGGCCGGATTACTCTCACGTCATCCTGAGACCCCGCCCCGGTTATGTGCCCAAGGTTCCTACCACCCCCTTTAGAGATCAGGTAGTGAACCTGCAAGCGCTGCCCCCGGAGGAGGCAGACCCAGCCCTTTCTTTAATTTGTCCAGTTCGCGCTCTGCGCATTTATGTGGACCGTACTCAGAATTTTAGATCATCTGAGCAGCTCTTTGTCTGTTATGGCGGTCGGCAGCAGGGAAGTGCCATATCAAAACAAAGATTATCCCACTGGATTGTGGATGCCATTTCACTCGCTTATTCGAGTCGAGGTCAGCCGTGTCCCCCGGGAGTTCGTGCACACTCCACTCGGAGCGTTGCATCCTCTTGGGCGCGTGCACGCGGCGCCTCTCTAACAGACATCTGTAGAGCTGCGGGCTGGGCGACACCCAACACATTTGCAAGGTTTTACAATCTGCGAGTGGAGCCGGTTTCCTCAAGGGTATTAGGTAACCCTTTGGTGATTGAGGAGACAACTCGGTAGGGTGTTGAAACACGCTTGCGGCGCCATTCTCCCTAACACGGAGGTACGTGCGCCTTTTTTATCTGTCAGTAAAGTTCCCCGTCAGGTGAGCCCTGCAGATTCCTCCGTGGCCCCCAGCACTGACTCAGCGGAGGAGTCACTTGCTGGCCCACTACGTTGTAGGTCTGCCCGCTGGTCAGCCCGCGTTTTGGGTATAGGTGCCTGCTATGCGTGATCCCCACTAGGCGATCCCATATGCTTATTCCGCCACGGTTAAGTCCCCCCCCTGGGTGGACCCGTGTCTTCCCTCTCCGCTAACCACTCTTTTGCTATGCGTACTCCCCCTTTTTAGGGCTAGTCCATAGGTAAATTCTGCCATCTATCCCCCCCTTGGGTAACGGATGGCCTCCGCAGCGTCCTCCCTATCGGGATTGCACGCTTCCCAACGTACTGTCGTATTTCCTAGAATTATCTAGATGCTCACGACTTCCCAAAAAATATATCTAAATCCGTAAAACTTCTGTTGAAGTAGGATAAATTAGGGCCAGGGACACGTTGGAGGACCGCGCCCCCCATGATGTGGGTGCGTCACGCTTGCTTGACTATCTCCTCATCGGGGGTGTTGGTAAGGTGCAGTCATTATGGCGCTTTCCATATTCTCCCATTCATGGCACTGAAGTTCCCCAACCGAAGGGGAACGTTCGAGGTTACAGAAGTAACCCTTCGTTCCCCGAGGAGGGGAACGGAAGTGCCATATTCCGTCGCCATAATGACTGTCCCTTAGCTGTTTGAAAGTCTCTTCAGCTTAAAAGGATGGCGTCTGCTGGCTTCAGGTGTGCTTATATGCTGAGATAATTGCAGATGTCGCACACCTGCGCAAGCTTACGCTGCCAATTAATTTCATTCATTGGCCCGTTCAATACTCTCCAGATAAGCGGCTTCTGATCCGAATCCTCCCATTCATGGCACTTCCGTTCCCCTCCTCGGGGAACGAAGGGTTACTTCTGTAACCTCGAACGTTTCTACAGGTGGTTTGTTAATCCCACTCACATGTATGAAACACAATTTGAAATGCACAATGTCTTAAGTGCAAATGTGCAATCTGGTGTAAGAGTCAGAAACGGGATGGTGTCTTTTTTTTTATTTATTTTTTTTATACAAGTGGTTTGATAAGCCCACTCAACTGTATGGGATATACTAAGGAATACATGGGAATTGGGTGGATGAGATTTCATAGGGGGGGTAAATTGACTGTAGTTGAGGGCTCTAATGGCCAGTGGGAAGAAGCTGTGGAGTAGTCTGTCCGAGTAAGCTCTAATATTTTGAAACCTTCTTCCTGATTGGCAGCAGCTGGAAGAAACTGTGGAAGGGATGGAGTTTAAGAGTGTGAGAACAGCTCTTTATTTTTATGTATTTTAAATTGTTGATTTATTTGTTTGTAAAGTCATCGTACTTGCCTTTTTATAGACCGCAGTATCATTGTATGGTTGGTTGGATATACTTGGTAACCCAAAGGTGATTTAATCAGATGTTTTTGAGTGGGTCAAACTGTAAATAAAACATTAATTGGCTACATATGGTTCACACATTATTACAGTTGATCTGGCATCTTACCAAATGCCTGCATGACTTGTGATCATTATCTCATTGAACCACCTTACTGTCTGAATGCCATTAGATGGTAAGATTGGACCAATATGACAAGCCATGGCTAATAAATCCCACTTGCCGTGCTTCAACTTGAATCGGCAGCATTTATTATGCTCATGTGTTGATCGCAGACATGAAAGAATCCTTTACAGTCTGACTGCCTTTAAATCAAAGCTGTAAGACAAGGGCTCAATTTCAGACTGAGCTGAAGAAGCAAACTGGAGCAGGAGCATTTATTTTTAAAGGCCTGCTGTAGGGTTTTATTAATACGAGGTTAAACAAACAGTGACATGCCGGCTCAGACTGCTCTCATTCATTCTGGTATGCTGTCAGACTCCACATATATGCCAACTCTCTATAAATAACTTCAGGTCAGAGCTACATGGGACAATGAGTTTGAAAGAATAGATTTTATTTAAGTGTTCCAGTTTGTAGACATGCATTTTTTTTTCAGGAAAAAATCTTTGAAAAAGAAAGGTATGGTGTTTTTTTTTTTTTTTTTTGTATTTAAGATACTGGCCTATAAATCTGTGGAACGGTTTTGTACATGTCTGGGTTTTAAGTTAGAGGGGGAACAAAAATGCCAAGAAAAAAAAAAGAAAAAAAAACAATCAAGATAAGCTGTATATGGATTTAGTGATTTAAAGTGATTGTGTGAAAATGAATAAAATTTTTTGCATTTGTAATTCCATGTTGAAGTATTGTGAGTGTTAATATTAATATTATAACATGTTAAGATGCTTCTGTTGAGCTTAATGGCAAATTTAACCCAAAACATATATAATGCAAGCAGAGACTTATTTTATTGTCTAGAGCAGGGACGCCCAAAAGTTTTTCTTATGAAGTGCCAAAAACCACACTTAATTGAGGCTAGTGGGTCGAAGGAAAATATACAGTAGTTTCATAAATTATTTAATAATACTTTAAAATAACTAGAAAACAAAAAGAAAATAAATGAATGAATAACTAGAAAACATTGCTTTATATTTACTAACACAGTATTTTTTACATGACATTTTATAATGAACTTTACAACTCATTTATAACAGAATGTTACACTGGTTTTTTACCTTGATTTGCTCGCTGATGTCTTCTTCATAGTCCTCCTATCCATGACAGTGGAGTGACAGTATTTTTGGAGTGACAGTATTTGCATTTAAAAAACTCTGATTAATTTACAACATTTCATTTGAGTTTGCTTTTTAGAAGCTCAGCAATAAAACAAATAAACAAAGGTTACATCAAATTAGAAACATCGATTTCTGTTAAAGGTATTCTCTCCAACTCTCTCCCTCATTCTCACTCTCTACTCAGATGGGATGGTGGGCCAAATCAAAGGTTACAATGGACCAACTCTAGCCCGCGGGCCTCACTTTGGGCATCTCTGGTCTAGACGGTCTCAGCGATTAGAAATAATTGTATAACTACAGTTGAAGTCAGAATTATTAACCCCCTGAATTATTAGCCCCCCAATTTCTGTTTAACTGAGAGAAGTTTTTTTTTTTTTTTCTACACATTTCTAAACATAATAGTTGTAATAACTCATTTCTAATAACTGGTACATTTTATTTTTGCCATGATGACAGTTCATAATATTTTACTAGATATTTTTCAAGACGCTTCTATACAGCTTAAAGTGACATTTAAAGGCTTAACTAGGTTAATGAGGTTAACTAGGCAGGTTAGGGTAATTAGGCAAGTTATTGTAAAATAAGGGTTTGTTTTGTAGACCATCAAAAATATATATAGCTAATAATTTTAACCTTAAAATGTTTTAAAATAATTAAATACTGCTTTTATTTTAGCAGAAATAAAAACAAAAAGACTTTCTCCAGAAGAAAAATATTATCAGACATGCAGTGAAAATGTCTTGCTCTGTTAAATATCATTTGGCAAATATTTAAAAAGAAGACGAAAAAAATTATAATAAATAAAAAAAAAATCTGTATTTGCAATGTGACTTTTTTTCCTTTGTACAAAAATGCTCTGTGATCTAAGAAACTTTTATAATAAACTTTTATGATCATATTTTTTAATGTAAAACTGATTATATGATATTTATGTTTTAGAGTTATGCTATTTTCAGGGCTTGACATAAACTTTTTTCATCACTAGCCACTGTGGCTAGTAGTTTCCCAGCCTTACTAGCCACTCACCATTTTCACTAGCCACAACTTTTCTGTTGGGAAAATATGTTTGCATAAATTAATCATTGGCATGATAATATTACTTGATTTAAATTATGTGCTATGTGCCTCTTTAACTTTTTATTTGTTATTACTTTTTATGGCTCAATACTAAGGATTTATCTTTTTTTTTTTTTTCTCTGGCCACAACAAATAATTTTTTCCTTGCCACAAATTATTTAAAAAAAAAAGTGTCAAAACAAGCTAACTATTGCTGTGAACATACATTTTATTTATTCAACAAAAATGTTCTTAAAAAACAACTGACATTTAAAAAAAAAAAAATCATTCTCATTAAACTAAAACTATACACAGTAGTTTGTCTAGACTAAAGGTCCCAGACCATCGGGTAACTATGGATAAGAGTTAATATTCTATTAAATCAATGTTATTGTAAAGGATGATAATTAAACCATATTAACAAAGAAATTGCTGTAAGCAAAGGAAAGCAGATGAAAACCATTCTGTGTGCGATAGTGAAAGCTTGATCACGTGTACACGTTTGAGAAGTGTGAGTGCGCTGAATCGGGCTCAAGCACGGTTCACTTGGCCAGCCCTGGCCCATTTGGAAGAGGTGTGCCTGAGCGCGGTTCACTTGGGCTTTGGCACGGTACACTTGTGTGTGAGTGCAAAACGCGCCAAAGCCCGAAACTGAAAGCGAGACGTGACTTTTAAGGGGCTGTTTCATATTGATTTATTAATCATTCTTACTGTTCAAAGAACGCAAACTGCCGTAGTTTATTAAAGACGCAAACCCCTCACTACACAACAGCTGCGCACCTTCAGCAGACCTCCTCATTCTTGCAGCACGAGGGCTTTATGATTGTTTATGAGCGCCAAAAGGGGCGGATCTGTTCGGCGAAATATCTGACTGCGTGTCATCGCATCCCTTAGGACTGTTTGGCGAAACATTTGACTGCATGTCACTGCATATCAAACGACTGAAACGATATAACTAAAGAAATCTCCACTGTGCTGCTGAGTGAGAGAGCGCAGCGCAGCAGCGATTACGTAAGCGTACCGAGGCCCGTTTGTGGTGTGAGCGCGGGCCGTCGGGGGAGACGGGAGGGGAGGGTTCGAGGCAACTGTACCTAGTGTGCGGAAATCTACCTGCATTTGGTGGGCTGGTGGGTGTTAATGTCAAGCTCTGGTTATTTCATTTATATTTACAAAATACTTTGTATGCAGTTGTTGTGAAAATATATTTGATGGCCACCTTTGAACATTTTATTACAGCTTTTAATTGAAATAATTGGATAAGTGTTGTGTTTTTGAAACAAAACAGAATAAAAATAGGATTAATAAAACAATAGTCTTTTAATGTAATTTAATTTCAGATCCTGGTTCATGGTGATAAAAAGCATACCATTCAGAACACCTTGATCTCCTCATATGACTCATATAATATCAGATAATTTCACTGCTTACATGTACTTTGTTCATGTTTACTGTAGTCATATGGAAAACTAAAGGAGTGATGGATTTTGGGTGGATAGGCATTTCAAACCCATAAGTCTCTTGTCTGTTTCTTTTTTTTTAGTGTAAATGAGGCAGATGATGAAACAGGATGGACACCTCCGCAAAGAAACCATGAGCTCATCTGTGGGCGAGTTCTATGGCAGTCTATTAGCGTTTTAATCAAATATTTAGGAATATTAACCAAATATTGAGGACTTTTATTTATTTACGATGTTATTAAAGAGGATCTTGCACGTTATTTTTACCGTGGAGTTAAATACCACCGATTTAATGATTGATTAAATGATTCCTTTTGGCAGAACTTTGTTATTTTATGTCTTATTTTAGTTTTTTAAAGGGTCTTAGAGACTATGTTTACATGGACATGAGTTATTGAATTATTTGCTTTAATCTGAATAAAGCAATAATATGATTAAAGGGCCATGAAACCCCCTCGTTTCAGCAGGGTGTTTTCACACCTCTTCTTTGGAAAAAGTCAGAAAAGTGGGCGTGTCCAGCTCTGTTTAGGGGGGAGTGTCGGAGGAACTAAAGTGGGAGGGTGTGGGAGTGTCGATTTGGGCACGCGCGAGTTTCAGAGTCAAAATACACACACACACACACACACACATACATACAGGAGAATGTGATGGTGTTTAACCTACATGGACATCTGTAGTCGAATTATTAGCCAAATTATTAAATGGTGGACTTTAACTGCAGTTTGGCTCTTTCATTCAGGGAATTCATTCATGCCCCTCGCGACACACGAGATATTTGATTCGAGGAGCTGCTCTAAGCGTGTATTTTTCATGCAATGTTTGATACCGCACGGCGAATGAGAGAAAAAAAACCTCTGCATTTCCCGGAAACTTAGATGCACACGACAGGTAGTGTCAGAAAGCCGCGCGTGTTATTCCGGTCACTAAATGCGGTAAAAACCCTACACGAGGTTAAAGTTTGGTTGTGGTGCTAACGTGTTTACACTCTGTGCAATAGTTTGTTAGATACGAACAAACTGAATAAACAAAGAGCACTGGTCGCTCACTTACCAAATCTGTAGAGACAGGACAATCACCAGCAACTAGAGCCGCGTCTTTATGAAGAGAAGACTACAAACGATTCCAGATTTCAGCGTTTGCAGATGAGAACAGCTCTCAGGTAAACAATAATCCTCCTTAGACACGTAAGTTATTGTTGTCGCGCGTCGCGTACACTGTAATCCACACGTGAGTCTGAGCTCTCACAGAGAGAAAATGAAATCGAAACTTAACTGCAGCAAACTATAAAAGCAACACTTCACGCTTGTTTTGCCAACACAACGTGGCGTCTCTGTCCTGAAAACACGGTGATAGTAATGAATATTAATGAAGTTGCACAATAGAGTGCGCTGATTGGTTTGACCCAAGCCTTACTCATGCATTAATGCAACAAACTGTAAGACGTAATAAGACTCACTCTGGCACAGACGCCCAGTCTGCACGCTGGAATACACGCTATTATGTCATGACCGTGACGCAGCTTCAAAAATTCGTTTCAAACAGGAAGTACGAATTTGCTTAAAATAACGCAAAAACAACCAATTTACACTTTTTAGTGAAATATAGGTGTCCTAATAGTGTTTTTAGCAGTGTGGGACACATATACGACTGTCAACAGCTCAAAAAATGTGTTTTGGTGTTTCGTGACCCTTTAAGGTATTTTCATGAATTGGTTTTTGAATGTTGTTTTCATGATCCAGTTTTTCATGTTACAGCACATAATTCAATTAATGTCATCTTGTCATCGCGCTATCCACATTTCCTCTAAAGTTTCATATCATTTCAGATGTTTAATTTTTAAATTTGTCGACTTTAACTGCAGTTTGGCACTTTCCTTTCCATTCAGGAACATCTCATGCAAGTCGACCAAGACAAACAAGATATTGGATGCAAGTATGAACTGCTTGAAGAGTGTTGTTTTAATGGAATTTGATACCTCATTTCGTATAGGGGAAAAACCTCCACATTTCGCAGTGTCTGTCTGTGGTCCTTTACTGACTCTGTAGATGCAGAGAATAGTGTCAAACTGCCATGTGTATCGAATATCTTGTCACGGCAGTAATAGGTTGATTATGATGTTTATATATCTGTATTGCACCAATAATGTGACTAAAATCGGCATTCTCTACATGTCTTAATCTGATTTCTCTTTAGTTCAATTATACAATTAATCAAAATAAATTTATCAAAAATCTCTGTTTACATGATATACTCTTAATCATATTAAAATTATTTTATTATTGAAGTCCATGTAAACATACTCACGGTTAGTCTTTTTCTAAATCTTAATTTATCTCAGTCTTAGATGAACCTTCTGATGAATTTTTCGAAAACGCAGTCTTTAATGACAAATGAGATATTGGGTGAAAGTAGGAACTGCTGGAAGAGTGTTGTTTTAATGGAATTTGATACCTCATGCCGTATGGGGAAAAAAAAATTCAACATTTCATGGTGTCTGTCTGTGGTCCTTCACTGACTCTACAGATGCAAATAATAGTGTCAAACTGTCATGTGTGTATTGAATATCTTGTCACGGCGGTAATAGTTTGATTATGGTGTTTACCTTAACCTTCTGATGAATTTTCGAAAACACAAACTTTAAATGTTTTTGAATAATAAATTAAATCAAGTTGTCTCTAAAAGTTAATGCTTGTATGTATATTTAGTCCTAAAAAAAAAGCAACTTCAAAATTTCCACTTTACACATTTTTGACTATCTCCTAAATCACACATTTTCGATTATCATTGAATAGTTAAATGTAATTTTTGTATTTTTATATGTTTACTTTACTAAGATAAATAAAATTGTTTCATTAAAAACCGGGGAAACAGACACAATGTTTTTCTTTTGTAATTATAAATACAAAAGAAAAACATTGTGTCTGTTTCCACGGTTTTGTCAACTCTCTTACTTTAGTTATAAAAAGCCAAAACATTCATTAAAGCACTGATGGATAAAGCATGTGATATGCATAATACTCACTTATTCTTCTTTATTGCTTTGTGCAAAATGTTTAAGATACACCAATAGTAGATTCATATGCCAACTCTGTATTTGTGAATGAATTTCTCATTCACTGTTTAAAAAAGATGTAATGAAAATGCATAAAAGAGTGCGTTAGACATGTCGTGTTGCCTGGTTTGAGGTTCGCATCTTGAGCCGAAGCACAACTGTGAAAAATGTAAACTCTTTTAATATCACCTCTGCAATGGTTTTAACAATAAGTTAGTCATTGTTAACTAAATTATAATAATAATGAAAATAAAATAAATCCCTATCATGTTTGGAAAGCATTTTGCATTGTTTTACATAATGCAGCAATAAAATAAATTGATAATAATTAATAATATTTTATTAATTGGTTCAGTTCACCAATGATTGTATATACTCACCGGCCGCTTTATTAGGTACACTTTACCTGGTTGGACGCCTTTTTGCCATCAGAACTGCTTTAATCCTTTGTGACATAGAGGTAAGGTACTGGAAATATTCCTCTGAGATTTTGTTCCATGTTGAGATTTCTGTGCACCCACAGAACTGCCACTCACTGGATTTGTTCGGACCATTCTCTGTAAACTCTTGTGATGGTTTTGCATAATAATCCCGGTAGATGAGTAGTTTCTGAAATACTTAGACCAGCCTGTCTGGCACCAACAACCATGCCATGTTCAAAGTCACTTAAATCACCTTTCTCCCTCATTTTGATGCTCGGTTTGAACTGCAGCAGACTGTCTTGACCATGTAAACATGCCTAAATGCATTTAGTTGCTGCCATGTGATTGGCTAATTAGAAATTTGCGTTAACGAGCAGTCAAACAAGTGTACCTCAAGTGGGCGGTGAGTGTATTTGTTGTATATTTACATTTACATTTAGTCATTTAGCAGACGCTTTTATCCAAAGCAATTTACAAATGAGGACAAGGAAGCAATTTACACAACTTTAAGAGCAACAATGAATAAGTGCTGTAGGCAAGTTTCAGGTGTGTAAAGTCTAAAAAAGAAAGCATTAGTAATGCAAGGTTTTTTTTTTTTCTTTTTCTTTTTTGAGTACAGTTAGTGGTATCGCCAGAGAGGCAATTGCAGATTAGGAAGGAAAGTGGAGACTAAATAGTTGAGTTTTTTGTCGTTTCTTGAAGACAGTAAGTGACTCTGCCGTTCTGATGCAGTTAGGGAGTTCATTCCACCAACTGGGCAGATTGAATGCGAGAGTTCGGGAAAGTGATTTCTTCCCTCTTTGGGATGGAACCACGAGGCGACGTTCATTCACTGAACGCAAGTTTCTGGAGGGCACATAAATCTGCAGAAGTGAGAGCAGATAAGAAGGAGCAAAGCCAGAGGTCGCTTTGTAGGCAAACATCAGAGCTTTGAATTTGATGTGAGTAGCAACTGGCAGCCAGTGCAAACGGCTGAGTAGCGGAGTGACCTGTGCTCTTTTAGGTTTATTAAAGACCACTCGTGCTGCTGCGTTCTGGATAGAGTTAGCTGAAAGCCCCGCTAGTAGAGAGTTGCAGTAATCCAATCTGGAGAGAACAAGAGCTTGAACAAGGAGTTGAGCTGCATGTTCAGATAGGAAGGGTCGGACCTTTCTGATGTTATAGAGTGCAAATCTGCAAGATCGAGCAGTTCTAGAAATGTGGTCAGAGAAGTTTAGTTGGTCATCAATCGTTACTCCAAGGCTTTTCACCATTTTGGATATATCATTCCAGTTTAAGGAAAATGCTTTTATTGTATCCTCAATTCTGAAATAAGTCTCTTGTTGCTGAAGCTTGCAATATAATTACAAACAAATTGTGATTTCCTTAAAGAACCATCAAGTAAGTTTTGTTTTTTAGCTCATGTCAAATTTGGACTTGATCTGAATCTTGATGTTCTCATTATGCATATCTAAACTGGGGATTATTTGTTTATTTGCCTAAATAAAGTGATCCTAAAGTGGCCAGCAATAAATGATTCCCTTTGAATCCTGGCTCAAGTCTGCTTGATGTCCGCAAATGTGACTTGTCTTTTATTTCGAACAATAGCCATAGCTTCCCATGATGAACAATAAGGAGCAGCATTAGGTATTCCTCCATTCACTCACTTCCTCTCCTCCTCCTGTACCTGTGTGTTCTCTATTAGCTGCTGTATTACCTGACCCTCCTCCTGCAGCCGCTGCCAGTCAAATGCTAATGCAGTTGGGAAAACACCATTGTTAAAAAGTGGATAAAAGAGAAAAACAGACCAGTTCAGATGCACATGAGCCACTGCTGCTTTTAACCCACCCCCCATATGAAAATACTGTGAATTTTAGAAAACAAAACTTTTTGACAGGAAGCCAGGTTTAATGGAATGCTGTTTCAGTGTTGCTTTTATTGTATTCAATAACATTTACTCAAAAATGTTAAGCTTTACTAGTATATGTTTAGAGTTTTAATAGTTTTGATTGGTGTTTGTATGTTCTCCTTAAGTCTGTGTCTGCGTTTCCTCAGAGTGCTCCGGATTCTCCAATAGTTAAAAAACATGCTGTGAAGGTGCATATGTCAGAGTAATTTTTAGTGAACACATACTTTAGTTTATATGGTTCCTAATGCAGCATTCAAAGTTTTAAATGTATTTATTACAGATTTTGTTCCCTGTTATTATTAAAAAGCAAATTTGTTATAGAAGATTAAGTTAATTGTGCTCAGTGGTGGAAAGCGTACTGGGAAATCACACTCAAGTAAAAGTACTACTATTTCCCCAAAAATGTAGTGCAAGTAGAGTAAAAGTATTTGTTGTAAATATTAATCAAAGTATGAGTTAAAAGTAGCTCTTTTAAAGTTCTCAAAAGTACTGAGAAGTAAGTATTACATTGTTAAAGGTTGATGTGTTTGCTTGCAGTGTGTGTTTGTAAACGTAACATTCTGTAGTGCATTTAGTGATTGTTTAAGGCCTTATGATGATTTCAGTTAACATACAGTAGGCATCTGTCATATCATCATTGACATGCTGTCTCTGGATGGTTGCATGTAAAGATCTTTTGGGACACTTTCCAAGCATGTCTTGAAATTGTTAATGAGCATGCAAAATTATTATTAAAAATTGATTGGATTGGGGTCACAGGACTGATTTTTTTATTTATTTACTTCCATAGACAAGAAAAAAATAGAGACTGTAGGCTGACGGAAAATAATAGAATAAAAGTACAGATACAGCACTAAAATGTACTCAAGGTAAAATAAAAGTAAACATTTTTAAAACTGCTTAGTAAATTACAATTCCTGGGAAAAACCACTTACAGTAATTTGAGTATTTGTAATTTGTAACTATACAGCACTGATTGTACTAAATAATAACAACAGTGCCAATGCTTTTAACACCAAGTTTTATGTTGATAAATAGGCAAAAGCATGCTCATTTATTATTGAAATATTTATTATTATTGCTTATGCAAAGATTTATGTTAGTATTTAATTTTTTCTTCATATTTTCATGTGTTATATTTAACAGAGCAAGTTTTTTTCCTCAATTTTTTTTCCCCACAGGATTTTCTGATATAGTTTACTATTGGAGAGTCTTTTTTATTTTAGTTTGGCTGTAATGTACAGTGTGTGTATAAATATATATATATATATATATATATATATATATATATATATATATATATATATATATATATATATATATATATATATATATATATATATATAATATATATATATATATATATATATATATATATATATATATATATATATATATATATATATATATATATATATATATATATATAAATAAATAAATAAATAAATAAATAAATGATATAGTTATTATTAGCACCCTTAATTTATTCTTGAATTTAGCTACAGGACAATCCACTGTTCTCCAATGATCTGCCAAATTAAGTTAACTTAACCTAATTAAACTATCTAAAGTTTAAAAATTTCACTTTACGAGTACTAGTATCTTACAAAATAGCTAGTAAATATTATGAATATTGTTGCCTCACAGCCAAAAGGCTGCTGGTCCGAGTCCCGGCTGAGTCACTTGGCATGTCTGTGTTGAGGTTGCATGTTCTCCTCGCGTTCATGTGGATTTCCTCCGGGTGCTCCAGTTTCCCCCACAGTCTAAAAACATGTGCTATAGGTGAATTGAATAAACCTAATTGGCTGTAGTGTACACTGAAAAAAAATATGCAAAATTGTTTTTAGCTTGATTTTAAACATTAAATTGAGTAATGTTTAACTTAATTTGTTTGTTTAAATTCAGCCCATATAAATAGTTTACAACCAATTAAACAAATTCATTAAGTCCAAGGAATCATCTTTGAGTCATTATATTATGCATTAGCGTGTGTGCGAGTATTTCCCAGTACTGGCAGCTAGAAGGGCATCTGCTATGTAAAACATATGCTGGATAAGTTGGTGGTTCAGTCCACTGTGGTGTCCCCCGATAAATAAAGGGACTATGCCAAAGGAAAATGAATTAAACGAATATTATGTACTTCAATCATGGCAAAAACAAAACAATTTAGTTATTAAAACGCATGATTAAAAATGTAGAAAAAAATCTGTCAAACAGCATAGAGAAATATTTGAAAGAATTAAAATTTCACAAGAGGGCTTATAAATTTGTCTTTAACTATATGAGCCACAGAATCTCTGGTGAATCAACTGTGATATTTTCATTTATTGTAGATGGAAGTTCTTATCCCTTTAATTTAAAATTATTATTATTATTATTATTATTATTATTATTATTATTTTTAAATTAGGATTATCCTACAAGTACAACTGTTCATTGAACTGGCCTGGAATTTCCTTCTGAATGCAGTTACAGTATCTACAAGCTTAACAGCAGTCATTAATAAAACTTTTCTTGCTCACTCAACAGCTCCACCGCAGACAACAATGCTCTGTTTGACGTCTACAGGGTTAATTTGCAGTGTTTCAGAAGTGGCATAAACAAATGAAGCCTTATGACTCTCTGTGAAGGTGATTTACCTGTCTGCATACCCTGTGCACACACCCAATTTTAAAACGCCTGCCGCACCATTTAAGTGGCCATAAAGTTGTGTTGCTGCAAGCAGTTGGTCAGAGTTTATCCCTCGAGGAATCTCCAAAAATAAACTGCTTTATGTGGATTATCAAGGGAGGACGTGTGTAATTTCCATTGTGTACCCTGCCACCGTTTCCCCTGCTTTTAAACTGGATACGAGTTGGCATTTTAAAAAGGAAACTGACCAACATTTGTTTAAGTATCGTCTGAGTTTATTTAACTGCAGCGTGATTTAATGGTGTTCTAGCATTTGGTCATATTTCCAACGTAGTCCGAATTTATCCAAACATTTAGACGTCTGTCGGCTAATTCTTAATGGCCGTTCGAAAGCTTCGCTCGAATTGCTGCCATGGGATATATTAGCAGTGGCATAAATTTGAAAGTGTGATTTTTAAAGTCGACAGGATGTCACAACTAAATTGTTCTTTTAATTTAACGTTCTTGTTCCTGTTGTGAGCAATTCATTAGTGTGAGTTATTCTGAAGAGACACTTCATCATCTGTAATCAAATTGTTTTAACTCTGTGTCACATGGGCTCCACAGACTTTGGGATAATGTTAACCGATGGCCAAATAGCTATTTTGGCTTCGTTTCATTGTGGTGTGTGACTCACTTTTCACTATTTGAATTTATTCTTGATGGATTTTAAATCCATTCACTATTTTTTTTTTTCTATATCTGGTTTCAATCTGAAAAAGCTGCATTATGAACGTTAAATGAACTATACACATTATTTCACTTTTTTTTTTAAAAGCATTAAAAGGTCAAAGCTGTCCATTTAAGTGTTTCAGTATGAGAAGCTGATTTCTAGATCATCTACAGTACTAGCTACATTTGAAAGCCATTTTAACTAGTTTAATTGTAGCTTTTTATCCATATTGAGGTGGTTTATTATATTGCTTACACTTTATAATAACTACACACTATGTATCATTTATGAAGCATTAGCATATAGTGAATTCATTATTTGTTAAGCATTAACTCTACATAATAGAAGTTAGTAAGCAGTTTATAATTGCAGCTACCAATGATGTATTGACTTGGAAGCACATTTATTGTGCCTAATTGTACTTTCATGATTTGTGACTGATTTATTTTTATTACTAAATTAAGCATCGCATTTTTATTAAAATCATTTGTATAAAGGAGTAGTTGGTGTTTTTTAAGATCATTCAGAATGAGTAAATGATTAATAAACTATTGAAAACAACATTTATATATTTTATTATTCAGGCATATAGTAATGGTTACTATGTATGTTCATAAACGCGTTATTAATACAACCTCTTGCAGTTTTGTGACCCATTCTAAAGTAAGGACTAATTATGCTTTGTAAATCCCTTATATATGATTCTGAGGAAGTGCTATTTGTTATTGCTTAATATATGGTTCATAGTGTGTAGTTACAAGTGTTAACAATATATTTGTATAATATATGTGTTTTGGCCATTCAATTTCAGGACCATTTAAAATGTGTGAAAGGGCTGTGAGCAGCTGGTGTTACAACAGTGTATTAGTCAGGTTATGTATACAGGTCATTCTACCAGAATCACATTTTCACTTATAAAAACATGACAGGGCCTGACCTTTAGGCTTGGCCTGTATTACAAAAGAAAAACAAGCATAAAATCATACAAATCATACAATGCGATGGTAGATTGCATCCTTGAGTTCTGCAAGTTGCATTTCCTCATTTTCATTGCCAATTTTTATTGTACAGTTGCCAATCGTAATGGTTTGTTTTGGTTCAATCTGGAATTTCTCCAACCAACACAGAGCCCAAGGGATCAGTGTGAGTGCTCCGACTTGGCCTCACCCTGATCTCTGTCAGCTTTTCCTCTATCAAATAATGTCACTTCCTCATAGCATAGTTATAGCCTTAAAGGTGTATTGCATGACTTTTATGTTCAATTTTAATGCGAATGTTACTGACTGACCGAATCATGGGGATAATTGTAAAATAATTTTTATGCATGGGATTTATTTATAATTTATAATGTTTATAATCAATTGATTAATTGATTGTTTGTAAATTCGTGTTTTTAATAAATACTTAGAACCAAATGAATGACATATGGGGGCGAAGCAGTGGTGCAGTAGGTAGTGCTGTTGCCTCACAGCAAGAAGGTCGCTGGGTCGCTGGTTCAAGCCTCGGCTCAGTTGGCATTTCTGTGTAGAGTTTGCATGTTCTCCCTGCATTCGCGTGGGTTTCCTCTTAGTGCTCCGGTTTCCCCAACAGTCCAAAGACATGCAGTACAGGTGAATTGGGTAAGCTAAATTGTCTGTAGTGTATGAGTGTGTGTGTGCGCGTGTGTGGGTGCGTGCGTGTGTGTGTGTGTGTGTGTGTGTGTGTGTGTGTGTGTGTGTGTGTGTGTGTGTGTGTGTGTGTGTGTGTGTGTGTGTGTGTGTGTGTGTGTGTGCATGTATGTGTGTATGTGTATGTGTGTGTCGAAGTTTCCCAGAGATGGGTTGCGGCTGGAAGGGCACCCGCTGCGTAAAAACGTGCTGGATAAGTTGGCGGGTCATTCCGCTGTGGCGACCCCTGATTATTAAAGGGACTAAGCCAACAAGAAAATTATCTGAATGAATGAATGACATATTGCTTAACAGAACAGCTCACAGAAATCGACCATCAGTCTATTTTAGAATTTTTGTTTTGGGATTAAATACTTTTTATTGACTGTACTTTTTTTTTATTTTTCATTTTTTATTTCAGGGACAGATAATGTACGTTCCTTGTATAGAATGCCCTATACACTAACATATATGCTTGAAAACCCGTCTTTTAACTACATTTTAGCCTTACATTGACACTGAAATGCTGTTTACAACACATAAGCTGAAAACACATACTTTTGTATGTGTGTTTTGCATTCAGTTGCACAACGGCAAATTATGAATGTGGATCATTTATAGAAGTGTTGTTGTATGGTAAAACCTTCCATAAATGTTAAAGGAAAAACAGGTATTATTATTAGATACATTTTCATAATCCTGTTTTAAAAAATGATGACCATTTTTTTAATCCTGACCAATCTTGTGTGGGAAGCTTTTTTAGCATTTTAATCTATAAAACCTATTAATATCTACTTTTATGTATTGCTTTTAGTTCATTCTGTAGGAGGATTTTTTCATGTTTCTGCATGAATAAGAATCTTTTATTAAAAAGAAAAACAAAAATAATTAAACTTTTTGAATGTTTAGACTATTATAAACATTGCCTGAGCCAGCTAACAGATCCAAACCTTCAAAAACTTTCACCTTGGTGCCAACAGCTCTGGATTACCTCATTACCCATGATTGCGACCCACTGATAAGACCATTAGATGTCTGAAGTCATCAGAGGCTCTACTCACAGACTGTCATTTCCTCCCTTTTAAACATACACGCTAACGTAGGGTTTACTAGCCTGTTAGCACTCCCTGCCCCAATTACTCGTGCCCTAATGGAGCTTCACTGACAGGTGCGTTGAATAGTTTTACAGTCGGAAAAATCTCTTTAAAACCTGTTTTAAGAGTGGCTAATAAATAAAAGCTTCTCAATGGGAGGATTGCTGGGAAATGGCTGTTATGGTAAAGAGTTCAACAGCTCCAGTGTTGAAGTCATTGAGTGGATTACACACCACAAATCTTACTATCAACAGCCACTTCATGTTTATGTTTCACTCTTTCTGCCATGTTTGGAAGGCCTCTGGGCTCTTGTGTGAGTAGGCCTGTATCCAGCTGTGAGGACACCGCATCCTCCAGACTTCTGTACAATTTTTTTTTTATGTTCAAGAATAAAATTTGAGGTTATACGAATTAAAATAATTTTAATATGATTTTGCTGAATGAATTAATGATTCACAGCAGTGGTCGAGCTCGTAAAAGGGGTTGGGTGTAGCCTCTGCTCCGGCATGTTGCTAGATCTACTGTAGTTTTTATAAGTGTTGCATCATTACTTTAAGAAAATACTTAATGTGGCTGCTTTAACAAAGTAATTGGGGTGTTAACACTGGAATTACCAGAATAGTATAACCGCTAGAATGACTATAGTGGTCATTCTGATATTTCTAATATAAGGCTCCTGTTGCCAAGTTATATTTACATTCAAAGTTTACTACAATAAAAGAAGTAAGCGTTGAATGTCTGTTGTCCTATTTTAAGATGTGCACCTGACTGTGTTTTGTCATTTTGAATAAAACAGTATTAGGTAGAACTAGACACATTTAGGAAAATATTTGGTATTATAATTATATGCATTATATTTTAAAGATGCTGTTAAATTACACTATTTAAAAATGGTTAAAATGACTGCCTCTGTAGTTCAAATGTAATAAATAAAGTGGAAAGATAAAGGTTAAAATTACAATTGTACATTTTATTTAAAAATACAAGTTTTGTGCACTTTTTTCCCCCATGATAATTGCTTTTGTTCAACCCAGACTCCTGGCACATCTTCTGTACGTTGCTCCAGTATGTTGTAGTGCACGTTTCAGATAACAAATCCACTAGAGGGTGCTGTTTGCATTTTTTTGTGTGAATCTAAAATGCTTTACTTTACTTTACTTTACTTTTTTTTTTTTTTTAAATATGTTTCATATACACATCCTCCTCCTACACGTTCACAAGCCAGAGTGGCTTTGTTAGATCACCTAGTGAACCACTAAAGCCAACCACTCAAGCAAATGATTACTGATGTTTGTTCAAACTTCCTGTTTAAAATGAGCTGAAACAACTCATTTCTTTGATTTCTTTGAATAATTTATTTGTTTTATGTTCAGTCCACTAGAAAGTCACTAGTTCAATCCAATGTCAGTTGGCATTTCTGTGTAAAGTTTGCATATTCTCTCTGTGTTCGCATGGATTTTCTCTGGGTGCTCCAGTTTCCCGTAAAGTCTAAAGACATGCACCACAGGTGAATGTAGTAAGCTTAATTGTCTGCAATGAGTGTGTATGGGTGTTTCCCAGTGTTGGGCTCCGCCTGGAAGGGCATCCGCTGCGTAAAACATTTACTGGATAAGTTGGGGGTTCATTCCGCGGTGGTGACCCCTGATTAATAAAGGGACTAAAGCGAAAAGAAAATAAATGAATGAATAAATATTCGGTTCACTTAAATTTTGTAAACCATTAAGTTAACTTAAGCGTTTTGTGTTGGGACAACATGAAGGAATTGTGCTGGTCCAACTAGTTAGGAGATTTGTATTGAATTAAGAGAGGGAGATGTTGACAATAAAAGTGATCTTGTGTGTTTAAAGTTAATAGAAAGACTTGTTAGAGTTTAATCCTTTCTTCAGTTTGAAGATTGAGAAGATTTTCATGTAATGCTTTGAGTTTTGAGATTACCACCTTGCTGTAGCCCCCATGCTTTGGGTGCTGGAAGCTTAATTAGCAAAAATGTAGTTTGTTGCTTTGCTCAGTGAGCAATAAATTAGTTCTGAGATCAGTATCAATCAACAGTATGTAACTCACGAAATAGATTTAAAAACATCTCTTATTTTTGTTAACTTCAAATAAAACTTTGAAATGTATGATACATAATAGTCATGATTTTATCAGACCTTTGAGTTTAAATTATATAAAAATACACATGTATTTAAACTTTTATTTAATAAAATCTTGTTGGACCAACTCAACTGCATTTAATTGTGTAAATAGTATTTTTAGTTGGTGCTAAAACCATTCATCAGATGAAAAAAAACCTGCTCTCATTTTAAATTGATTTCATTTAATGAGTGGTTGTTTTAGTGCAGCGGTGGCTATAAAAGTCAGGTCTTAGAAAACAGATAGTTCTATGAAACATATTTTTTGTGTTCTCTAGAATTTCCATATTAAATCAGTAGACATGCAAAAGATTTCTCAGAAGATCTCAGCATATCACAGTAGTTGTCTTTACATTGGTTTCCAGTTTATTTAGAAATTATAATTGTAAAATAATAATAATAATAATTTATTTATATTAATCAGTAGCCTATAGTTATTTATACAAGACTAAAAAGAGGGGCCTATGCCCCAGTAGAACTTTGTCTAGCAACACCCCTGGTTAAAATCTAGATAAAACTACGTGGTCAGTGCACTTTTCTCTTAAGTATCTATGTAACTATCATAAGTGTGAAAAGAAACAAAACTTACTCGCTCACTAGCTTTCGAACTGTGTGTGAGGTGTGGCTAGAGTGAATAAATTTGGGTGTGCTTGGGTAGGAGTCGACCAGCACGTGTGTTAAATAATACACTCCAAACAAACATAGGGTTGCTAATGCTGTGTGCTAGCCAGGGTGGAGAACTGCTGTGAGCCATCAAATGTCTGGCTTTCTTGGAAAGACCTGAAGTTAGTGGGCAGACTTTGCAGCCTGGAGACGATTCCTGGGGATTTGGTTTATTTCAAAACCCGTTTGAGCGTAGTGTCATGCACCCAAAAGAATGGGAAGAGACGACATTTGTATTTGCTTGGGTAAGCATTCACCATGCTATAGAACTGTTTTTATAATCCAGAACATCCATAATACCAAACCCAAAGTCGGTTACACGGAGTGTTGCCTTCCAGTTTCACAACACCACCTCCAGCTTTAGACCACTAGATATAACAGGCCTAGATAAAACAGGCCTCTGCAATCAGATCTCACAGACGTCACACAGAGGATGCTTTTGAGCATGCACACATGCACCTTCGCAAAATAAACCCGCATGTTTATAGACTGAAGGGACTGAGGAATGTAGGAAATGTATCCAATCTCTATATTCACCCATCCTTTTACTGTTTTGTTTATAAACCTCCCTCAGGGGCCATTTACTGGAAGGATAAATTCTAAGATAAAGGAAATGGCTCCCTTTCTTTTTTTCCATTTTCTTTCTTTTTTTTTTGTGGACATTTAAGCAGGCCTTACCAAATTCAGTTTTATATAACGTTTGTCTGTCGAAGCACTACAGTTCAGGAACGATTAATGATTCAGTTGATTTGAATTTGATTAATTGATTCATTGGTCTCTTTACACATCAGTATTACAGTTTGTTTGAAATCGCATACCTTTGCTTAATTTTGTTGGAACACTTTTGTCATCAATTACATCATTCTTTTTTCAAATTATGAGGCTACAAGCTTGGCACAGCAATTTTTGGTCAATTGTTGCTTCTTTGCAGTACCTGAAGCTCCATCAGTTAAGATAGGGAGCATTAATTTACAGTTATTTTTAGATCTCCTCAGAGATGTTCAAGTCTGGGCTCTGGCTGGGCCACTGAAGGAAATTTCAAAGGGTTTTCCTGTAGCAACCTCTTTATTTTCTTGTCAGTGTGCTTAACGTAGTTGTCCTGTTGAAATATGAACCGCAATCTGAGTTCCAGAGTGCTCTATGGCAGGTATTCATAAAGGTTCTCTGTGCATTTCTACTTTCCCCTTAATCCTGATTAATCTTCTGGTTCTTACCACTGATTAACATGTCCACAGTATGTTGCTGCCAGCACCATGCTTCACTGGCCAGATGATGAGCGATTCCTGGTTTTCTCCAGCTTATGTTTTAAACTCTAGGGATCTAACAGTCCTTCAGATGTCTTTTGACAAACTTCAGATGAGCTGTGATGTACCTTTTACTGTGGAGTGGCTTCCATCTGGCCACTCTAACATACAGGCCTTATTGGTGGAGTGGTGTAGATATGGCTGTTTTTTTCTTTAGAAAGTTCACCTCTCTACATAGAGAAATGCTGGAGCTCTTTCTGAATAACCGACTGGTTCCTGGTCACCTTTCTAATGTCTTTCCCACTAATCACTCAGTATGGCACCATTGTAGATGACCCAATCTAGAGCAAGTCCTGGTTCCAAACTTCTTGTATTATGAAGGCCAGTGTGCTCACTGGGACCTTCATTGTTTAAGAAAATGTTCAGTCCTATCCCCATGTTTCTTTCTACAATATATCATGAGGTTTTCTGACAATAAATTATTTTAACTGTAGGAATTTACATAGACAGAGGAGAACTTTCCAAATCTTTTGTGAAAAATATCATATAATTTTACATATAATAATTACACTTG
The DNA here is from genome assembly GCF_052040795.2 of Danio rerio. NCBI lineage: Eukaryota > Metazoa > Chordata > Actinopteri > Cypriniformes > Danionidae > Danio > Danio rerio. The sequence goes on from NC_141044.1 coordinate 22,476,119, forward strand.
AACGATTTTGGAATAAGGCTGTAACTTAACAAAATGTAAAAAAATGAAAGTGAATGTTTGTTTATTTACTTGTTTACTTGTTTGTTTGTTTGTTTATTTATTTATGTATTAACTTATTTGCTTATGTATTTAATTGTTCAATAATTTATTTATTTTTATGTATTGTCCTGCGTTTATTGTTTTGAATGTATTAAACACACACTCATCCATCTGTTCATTCGTCCATGATAGATACATATCTAATGTGTGTATTCAATATGTTATCTATGTATATATAGAAAGATGTATTACTCCATCCATCCATCCATCCATCCATCCATCCATCCATCATCCATCCATCCATCCATTCATCCATTCATCCATCCATCCATCCATCTACAGTTGAAAATTATTAGCCCCCCTTTGCTATATTTATTTATTTTTTAAATATTTCCCAAATGATAATTAACAAAACAAGAAAATTTTCACAGTATGTTCGATTATATATATATATATATATATATATATATATATATATATATATATATATATATATATATATATATATATATATATATATATATATATATATATTATTTTGGAGAAAGTCTTATTTGTTTTATTTTAGCTAGAATAGAAAATAAATAAATAAAAAACATTTTAGGTCAAAATTATTAGCCCCTTTAGGCTATTTTTTTCGACAGTCCACAGAACAAACCATCGTTATAACTTGCCTAATTACCCTAACCTGCCTAGTTAACCTAATTAAACTAGTTAAGCCTTTAATGTCACTTTAAGCTGTATAAAAGTGTCTTTGAAAATATCAAGTAAATTATTAATTACTGTCATCATGTCAAAGATAAAATAAATCAGTTATTAGAAATGTCTTATTAAAACTATTATGTTGAGAAATGTGTTGAAAAAAAAACTTCTTTCTGTCAAACAGAAATTGGGGAAAATAAACAGGGCTTATTATATATATATATATATATATATATATATATATATATATATATATATATATATATATATATATATATATATATATATATATATATATATATATATATATATATATATATATAAATAATACACACACACACACACACACACACACACACACACACACTTATATATATACTTATTGTTCTAAGTTTATTGTTTTGAATGTTTTAAACACACACTCATCCATGATACAAACATGTCTGAGTGTTTGTATTCAATATGTTATCTATATACAGACATATGTATTATTTTTTTGTTATTTCTTTACTTTTTTACTTATTGTTCTTATTTTATTGTTTTGAATGTAATAAACATACACACTTATCCATCTGTCCATTCGTCTATAATATATACAATTCTGAGTGTGTGTATGTAATCAATATGTTATCTATGAATATACGGAAAGATGTAATATTTATTTATTTATTTATTTATTTGTTTGTTTGTTTGTTTGTTTATTTACTTGTTTATTTAATTAATTAATTTATTTATTTATTTATTTACTTATTGTTCTGTGTTTATTGTTTTGTACGTGCTACACACACACACACACACACACACACACTCATTTATCTGTCCACTCGTCCATAATACATACATGTCTAAGTGTGTATGTGTTTAAAATGTTATCTATGTATATATAAGGGAATATGTATTATTGCAAATATTAAATGAATTAAATTCACTGTTAGAAAAAAAAACGACTGTCCATTTAATTTAAGGCTGTTTATATGGCTTAACTTTTTTTGGTGTGGTTGTGGCATTTTTCCTATCAACTAGTTATTGGTCATAGGCTTTTCAGATAGCATGTATATGCAGTAATAACTATTGCATTTTATAATACTTTATATTTTCATAAATGTTAATTTCCACAATACCCTGAACTAGACTTCCAGATTCTGTCAATATGCTATGCAGCATCACATCTATTTATCTTGGCCAGCACAGTCTCCATTTTTGCGCCTGCACTACACACAACATAAAATGTAATTCATTTTGGCAGATGCACAATATGTCAGTATTTCCTCTGTCATGAAAATTCCTCAGAAGCATGGCAGCGCTTTCAGGCCTGTTTCGGTGGTCCGATTCCCTCAGGCACGGCCGGGATGTGTTTCCAGTCACAGACCCCTCTCTGTCCACTCTCCTCCACAGTCTTTGGCCGGGAGTTCCACTAATTTATGACTCATTTCCCAAACAAAATATAGTGTTTCAGGCGTAAGTGTTCATATCAGTAGACTTAGGGGAGCAGGAGGCTTTACAATGCTTTGGCTTGGAGCTGATGGAGGCAGGAACAGGGCTGACAGGCCCAGTGCAGATTAATGGAGCCCTTGTGACAGAAGCTCACATCTGGAGGGTGACGTCGAGTGCAGACACCTGAGCCCCGCAGACGCAATATTGCTCAGCACGTACTTAAGAAGCAGTCTGTAAGGTCACAGAGGTGAGAAACAGGAACATTGCTTATTTTCACAGCCCTGAGAAAGACAGCAAGAAATGGGTGGAGGACAGACATGGGAAAAATAAAGAGAAATAGTGTGTTTGTCAGCAAAATCTCGATAAGAAAAGGTCTCAGGAAAAACTAATAAGGCTTCTTTCAGAGTGATGTTCAGAGTAAGGTTAAGTCCTTGGTTAAAAGTTCTTCAAAGGTCCACCTTTTTTTGGTGTGAAGATGTATTTGATTATAGATACAAATTAAAATGTTTTATGGTTGTTAAGTTTTTTATATGATTAATTATTATTTTCTTTTGTTAAACAAGATTTTTGAAAGAAAGTTATGTATAAATTACCCAGCAAACAATTTAGTGTCTAGTTTGGTCTATTTTTAGATGTCTATTACATTTTCTCTGACAGCCCAAATTTAACCTTGTTTTAACCAAGACACCTATGTTTATACGTCTATTAGACATCTATTTAACCTCTATTAAACAATTATAACTTGCTTAGGATAACTAGCGAGAGAGTTATGACACTTAGCAGAAGATATGGTGTAATCCAAAGCAAACCCAAACATCAGTCACAAATTTTCAGGTTTAAAAGTATATGGTTTAAAGAAACAGGATGGATAGTTTTGAAAAAAAAAAAAAAAATCATCTTGAGGTATTTTTTTCTCTAGTTCTGTTTATTTCAACTAGAGACTACATTTAAGATCTACATTTTTGTTAAAACAACCCGCTTCGGTAACACTTTATAATAATGACACACTATGAATAATCTATAAAGTATTGTTAAATAGTTAATTCATTATCTGTTAAGCAGTAACTCTACATTAATAGACATTAGTAAGCAGTTTATAAATACAGTTATACATGTGTTTTTGACTTATAAGCCCATTTATAATAATAATAAAAAAACAATATTGTATTATTTAAAAAAACATTTGTATTTAAGAGTAGTTTGTGGCTTTAAGAATCATTCAGAATGAGTTAGTAAATGATTACTAAACTATTCAAATCAACATTTATATATTATATTATCCAGTCATATATTAATGGTTGCCATGTATGTTAATAAATGCTTTTTTAAGTCAACTTTTTTTGACCTAATTTAATGAGAACTATTTATGCTTTGTAAATCTTTTATAAATGACAATTCAAGGTTTAGTATCAAATGACCAATAAATCTTTGCAATCTATTCTAAAATCTAAAATTACTGTAAACTATGCCAAAATTCTAACATTGCCAAATAACAGGAGTGTTAAATACAAATAAAAGTAAATACAATTAAACACATTTGGATAAAGCAACAACAGTATATTAATTTAACAATATGTTATGATACAATATTTCAAAGTTATTTAGCTAAGTTTAAACTGCACAGTAATTTTATTTTAATTAAGATTGCAAAGTTGCAGTTTCATTTGTGTATCTTCAAATGAATACAAATGAATGAAGTCATTAGTTTTCTTTTTTCTTGTTTAAAATATAAAAGAGCCTTTAACTATCATTTATAAGGGATTTGATTTATAAAGCATAAATAGTCCTTTAAATCAGGTTACTTTAAATCAGGTCACAAAATTGGATGAAGTTGAGTTAATAAAGCATTTACTAACATACAAATTAACTATCAATATATGCCTGAATAATAAGATGCATAAATGTTAATTTGAATTGTTTATTAATCATTTATGAATTCTGAATGATCTTAAAATAGCATCTATAACAACTATTCTTAAATAAGTAATTTGTAAGTAATGCAATACTTTAATAATGAAATCATAATCATTAACAAAGTATGAAAACACAATCATTAAGCACATTATAATGTCAAGAACACAGCATTCGTATCTGTATTTATAAACCGCTTGCTAACGTCTATACTGTAGAGTTAATGCTTAACAGATAATGAATTAACTATTTGATAATGCTTAATAAATCATTCATAGTGTGTAGTTATTATAAACTGTTACCCTAACATGTTCACAAGTTACTGTAAACATAGGCATTGGTTCTTGCCTTCTTTTTACTGCTTAGTCCTATCATAACTCCGCTGTCTTGTAAAGCTGCTTTTTGCTAAATTATATTTCATAAAAACATGTTCATCATTTTGAACTGTGGAAATGTTCAGAGAAGCAGTAATGTTCAATCATATTCAGTCAGTACACAATTTATACTAAACCATTCGTTCATGAAATTGAATTGGTTTGGATTGCATCTCTTCTTGAGTCAACTGCGCATTGGTTCTAAACTTCTAGATCTTCCATTTAACTCTTGGATTCATGTGATTGGGTTAGAGCAAGTCTTCATCAACGATACACAGATTCAAATTATCCTCAGAGTGAGTTTTCGGTTAATGATTACTTTAGTGCATTAAATATGGATATATTGCGCACAGAATAATTCTTCAGGGTAATAACCATGTTTGCCATATTGAAGTATCATTCCAAAATGAAATGATCAAAAATGGCTACTTCAACTGGCCGTTCGGAATGGAAAATTTCAAATTGTACAACTGAGGGACACTTCAGGCTCTCTGGATCCTTTGCATAGAGACGTTATGACAATTGGAGGTTCAGAGTTAGATTTCACCCTTACATGTTTGTGTAACATTTGTTTATAGGCTACTACTGTAATATTCTATAAGCTATTAACAACAATACTAATACATTAAAATGATAGACAAATACACAAATAACTTAAAGAGAAAACAAACAAGCAAACTCATTCTGCTCAATGTACTCACTTAGTTTTTTTTTTTCGTGTGCGTTTTTTTATTTTTTTTTTTTTTGATGTCCAAAAAACCACACTGCATTGATTGTTTTGTTAAGATGACTCAGAAGTGCATTCCAAAAATTAGCTTTTTTCCGTCTACACCCTTTATCCCTTGGAAGTTGTCACACCAAAGGGATTAGGTCATAGGGATGAGCCCTGTCAAGTGATCCTTTCAGAGTGAGTCTCCAATGAATGATTCACTGATTCAAGTGATCCCCTCCGAGTGAGTCTTCAATGAACGATTCACTCATTCAAGTGATCCTCTTCAAGTGAGTCTTCAATGAACGATTCACTGATTCAAGTGATCCTCTTTAAGTGAATCTTCAATGAACGATTCACCGATTCAAGTGATCCTCTCAGAGAGTGTCTTCAATTAACTATTCACTGATTCAAGTGATCCTCTCAGAGTGAGTCTCCAGTTAACGATTCACTGAATTTAAAATTAATTTAAACTGGGTCAAGTGCAGTAAATTCCCAGTTTACATGGTTGATGGCATAATTTAGTTCACAGTTCATGGATTTAAATTGAAGTCACTTTTTTTTGGTCATGGCTGCCAGTTATTTATGAATAAAACAGGCTGTAAAAGTTTGAGTTGTTTGTGCAGTTTACATGTCCATATTTGTGTATTGCTGTCCTAATTGGGAAGGTTTTACATATAAACCTAAACACCCTTCTGTGGAGCATACTAGATCTAAAATGACTATGTTCTGCAAAGCATTCTTAACATTACATCTGACATGTATTTATATTTGCCAGCTCACATTTTTGTAACCTCTTGTTTTTCCTCATTTTATGTGCGTTGCTACTTGTTTTACTTGAAATAAAATGTTTATAAAATAAAGTCTTCTTGCAAAATGAATATTTATCTTTCACTGGAGTAATGTGGTGTTAGGCTATCTTTACTTTTAATTTAACACTGTTATTTCATCCCCCAATGGTTTATGAAAGCCAGAGATCAACGTGTAAAACACAAACGTTAACTACAAACCTTCGCATCACCTCAAAAATAATCCATATAACTTTAGTGGTGTATTGAACATCTTCTAAGGATTTACTTTTTGTTAATTTCAAAGGCTTGAGCATTTTTCATTTCCTTTTCACGTTTCTCAAGTCTAGAAACAGCAGGATATTATATAAAATAGCCATAATATGAAGTGCATTTTTATTTCTCAAAAATATTTTTTTTTCTTTGCCATTTTTTGACTTTTGCATTTATTTATTTTTTTGCTTAATTCTTTATTTTTTGTTTGCAAAACTTTTATTTTGCAAGTATATATATTGCCTCCATATTTTAGGGCAAATCATGGCGCATAGTGATACGCACAAAAATTTGAAGTGCAAAGTGAAAACGGCATCGCAAACTCTTGGTTGACTAAAAAGCAAATTAAAATGAGCATTGCAATTAACTGGACGAGTTTTGCAAAGGCAATGATATAAAAATGTTTTGCAATATATATAGTTTTTTTGTTGCAAATATTTTATGTATTTATTTATTTTTGTTGCTTGCTTGATTTTTTTTATTGTTTTTTCTTTTGCTGTTCTTTTTTTTTTTTTTTGCAAATTTCATTTTTATTTCTGAAAACTTAATTTTCCCTTTGCAGTTCTTTATTTGTTTTAGCATTTTTTTATTTCTCAAAAATAAAGTTTTGCTTTGCGTTTTTTTTTTTTTTTTTTTTTGATGATTTATCTATTACATTTTTGCTCTAATTTTTGTTTGCAAACCTTTCTTTTATTTTTATATATGGCCCTAGATTGACTCTATACCAGGGGTCACCAATCTCGGGCCTGGAGGGCCGGTGTCCCTGCAGGGTTTAGCTCCAACTTGCCTCAACACACCTGCCTGGATGTTTCAAGTATACCTAGTAAGGCCTTGATTAGCGTGTTCAGGTGTGTTTGATTAGGGTTGGAGCTAAAATGTGCAGGACACCGGCCCTCCAGGAACAAGTTTGGTGACCACTGCTCTATACTAATAGTGTTCATCTGAGAGGCATAATACATAAACACCTTAAAAGGCTCAAGGGTGAGAGTGAATTATGAGGTATATTTTTATTTTTGGGTGAGCCATTCCTTTAAATTTCATCCGATGTGGTTCTCGGTAAAACAGCCTCAAGACATCAAAATGGCACACGTCTGGATGAATTTATAGTCTGTGGAAAATCTGCAGCTGCTCTCAAATTTTACGAGTTCTACCAAAGTCAAATGCTGTATACACAGGTGAAAATTTCTGTTGGCAGCTTTCTAAATCTTTTTTTATTTTTCTAGCCAATTTGACTGACTGCTCTGGTTTGTAAAAATGTGACTTATAAATGGGCATATTTTGTGCCTTTTGCAAGTGAAAATGTTTGACATGAGAGTACCGGCACTGACTAACACGCTTGTTGTGTTTATGAGATTCCAACAGTACTTCTACTGTTTGGCCAATGCCTGTCGCTCACCTATTAGCTTGTGAAATCTTCTTGGGGTTAGTTTTAAAGTTATGAGCTATTACTTTAACACCTGGTGCCGAAATGTTAAACAAATAATCTATTGCTGTTCATATTGGTACCTTAAAAGATTCCATTTGGCTCATGTTTCTAACAAAATGTGTTTTGTGTCTTGAATTTGAGTGTTTGTTTGGATTTTTACTCCGTTTTCACACTCTATCATGTACTTTCTCCACTAGTAAGGCCTCCAGTTATTTTTTGGTCTGGTTAATTAGGGCAGCCAGTTTAAACAGTACTGTACTAACAGTAAGAGGTCATGTGTTTGAGGCAAGACGAGATACATTGATGTGGTGGTAAAAGTTGGACTGTCTTTCTCCCATCCACTCCTCTCTCCCCACAGAGCTGCTCGGATGTCTCCGTCCCAAGGCTATGAAAACAAACACTCCTGTGTGTCTAAACTGGTGTCTGTTACTGCTTACACACTACTCGTGCATGGGACATTTGGATCTTTAGGGTATTAGGTGAGACAGAAGCATATTAAATGGCTCGTATTTTTCACATGGTTAATACATGATACTTAGAGTCCATGGTAAATATAGGATGTCTGCTAAATGTTTTTGATGGCTCGCTTTTAAAGCTGTAAAAGGAATTGTGGAAGTCAGTTTAATTGAAGGGTTATTTAAAGGAAGTAAAACCTCATTATGCTGCTTTTTTCTTGTCTCATTTTGGCAGATGACTTGTGAAGAGTGATGTAGTAATGTTAGAATGGATTTCCTGTATATTTTATCAGTTCGCTGCTTTAAGGTTGTCCAGGGACAGCAAAATAAAATAAAATAATAATTCACTCTCTCACTCCTCCATGCAATTAGGTCTTGTTTTGCAACACATTTATCTAAATATTTCTAAATCTAGATACATTTCCTAACAACATTAAAATGGAACACTCACCAGGCCACTTTATTAGGTACACCTGTCCAACTGCTCGTTAACGCAAATTTCTAATCAGCCAATCACATGGCAGCAACTCGATGCATTTAGGCATGTAGACATGGTCAAGGCAATCTGCTGCAGTTCAAACAGAACGTCAGAATGGTTGTTGATGCCAGATGGGCTGGTCTGAGTATTTCAGAAACAGCTGATCTACTGGGATTTTTATGCACAACCATCTCTAGGGTTGACAGAGAATGGTTCAAAAAAGAGAAAACATCCAGTGAGCGGCAGTTCCGTGGATGCAAATGCCTTGTTGATGTAAGGTGTACCTATTAAAGTGGCCGATGAGTATATATGTTTGACAGTTGGGTATTATTATATTATATTATATTATATTATATTATATTATATTATATTATATTATATTATATTATATTATATTGAGTAAAACAAGTCTTGTTTTATGAAGAATTTAATAAAATTAGGAGACGTTTTAAAGAAGAATACAAACCTGCTAGCAGAAAAAGAAATGGATTTTGTTTCTCCTTTGTATCATTTATTCTGCTTTCAGTTAGAATTAAAGATAAATATTTAAATATTTTAAATAACCCTTTAATTTTTGGTTTACTCTAATGCCAATGTTGCTATTGTTCAACATTGTTAGATTTTATTTCCCATACAACCCAAACACTTAATGCAAAATATTCTTTTAAAACCAACTACTACAAATTTCTCCGTTTACACATACATAATAATCTTTGACATTTACACTAGAACAATCATATGATTACATACTATTAATTCAATTTAAAAGCAAAGAAAGTGAATATTTGAAATGGTGAGAAAAATTGAGAATTTGCTCTATTGGTCAAACCTCAGAAAATTGTGCATAAACATTAAAGAAAACTATTTAATGATTTATTTATTTATTTTACAAAACCCAATTTGTGCATTTATTATTTTCAAATGTGGACTCAAAATCATTATAAATATTTACTTACCAAGCATTCTTAAATCTTACGATGAATTTGTGTAAAGGGAGCGGAGAAACAGATCTTTCTAATTCATAAGAAAACCATTCCGAATGACTGAGTCATTCAAATCTCAAAAGAACAATTCATTCATGAATCAAACCCGAGCCTCAAATTATTTTTCATTATTGTTTTGATACATATTGGATTTTTCTTGCACAAAGACCAAGACCTCATAAAGCCCTTAACATGGGTCATGATCATGAGTCAGAAAGACTTATGATGCGTTAAGTCTTATGATGCGTTTATGTGGAACATTTTTGCTAATCAAGAACTTGAGTCATCACTCATTACACTGAACTCAGATCAGATTCATAAACTAATCATTCAAACTGATTTATACGTTGAAAAGTTCTGACCCAAAATTTCCTCCATAATCAGATACCATGAATCTAAAAAATGTAAGGATTGTTTTATTATTATTTGTTAAATGTTGCATGTTTCTCACACAAAAGATATGACAAAGTACAGAAAACTTTTAATAAGACTCATGAGTCATAAAGACCACTTTTATGATACTTTACTGGATGATTTTTCTTTCTAAAGGCTCTTTCACATGGGAAATGGCAATCATAAGTGAGTAGTTCTTTATTTTTTTTATTGGGAAAGCATACTGAAAATGACAAACACTCACATGCACAAAATTTTTCTAAGTATTAATGAATAAACCAACCTCTACCACTAAAAACCCAACCGTGACCCAATAACTCATACAATGTAAGAAATAATGAATCCCACTCCACTTAAGGTCATTAATGACAGATGACTGCTCTTAATAGTGACAATAAAAGCCTCCCTGGCCGTAAGCTTCAATGCATTTTCTTTTCCCCCTCACACCACAGAACCCAGATGTTTGGAGCGATGCATATTAAACAGTGGATGTCATGCAGGCTGTAAATCCAGTGTGTGAAGAGCGAATGATCTTTTCAGATGCCTTGTAGTGTCTTTGACATTAAACCAGACTCTTAAAGCATTCTCCAGCCCACCACTTTGTTCTTCTCGAGCAGTCTTGTCTTATAACCGCAGTAACAGGTGGGACGTCCCGCTGGATCTGTCCGCTCGTGCTCTGCTGTTTTTAGTAGAAGACTGCTCTGTTTCTTATTTCTCCAGCTTTTACATATGCGAATGTCTGGTAAAGGGGTGTTTATGGTGCATCGTTTCTTTTTTAGATCTTTTTTTAAACTCGTAGGCATTCTGTTCAATGTCTGAGGCTTGTGCTTCATCTGTCCCCTTGATGGAATTAATAGCACATCCTCACAGCCTTAGAGTCTCAGCCAGAAAGCCGCAGTAAAAGTGTCTGGAAACATTTGTAAAAGTCAAGAGAACAGAACGACAGTGTGTACTCCAATATGAAGCAATAAGGGCCCCATGCACGCAAACAGCAGGGGTTTGTAACTTGGACAGCAGTTGTTTATTGCAAACCTTTTTTTTTTTGACCCCAAAGCTTGATGAAAAGCCTGTGTTGGTGGATATGTGTATATTACACTTAAATCAATGCTTGTCATCATTGACAATGACAATGAAAGAACAAACTTCTGTCTTCTGTGCAGTACAATGGCTGGCTTTTGCAACTCCTAACATTCATACCTGAGCTTTTGTGTTCTGGAGAGACTTCTTTCTTATTTAGCCTCTAAGGAACTAACAGGGAACATTTTCAGGACTTTTTCAAAAGTACTGGCAAGTTCCAGTAGCATAGTAGAACATTTTGTTCAAAGTTATTTAGTAACTATTGACCCTTTTGGAATATATACAACACACAATTGGCAAAATACAATGTTTATTGAACCCTTTTCCCTAAAACATTTTAGTTAAACAAGTCAAGTGTTTAATTTTCTCACAAAACAGAGTTGGCAACGTCTCTTCACATGCAGCCTGATAGAAATCAATACCTAAAGTGGTGTACAAAGCTACACACATTAAAAATGAAGAGTTGTTGCAACCCAGCATTGGGTAAAACATATAGACAAACTCAACTGTTTGGTTATTTGTTTCAATTTGACTTTAAACACAACTGTTGTGCTGGCCTATATTTGAATAATCAAATTCAAATGGCCTAGATTTAAATAATCATTTATTTTATGCCTAATTTCATGGAAAATGCGTTTATAATGGATAATAAAATTTTTATATTTAGATATTTGGGAGTCTCTAAGTCAACTCTGTCTTAAAGCGTTTATTTTTGCCTATTGATCCCAATGACTCCCATGTGACCAGAGCTACTCAATTAATCAATAAAAGTTTGCGATCTCCAACCCTACACACAATATTGATCCAGCTTTTCTACGATTCAGCCATGGTCAGAGAGCAGACGTACAAGTCTTCACATTGTTTTATATAGCCTACGTTCTGCAACATGGACACCTCCAAATGACGTTAAGTGTCACATACTGTAATTATATTTCTGTTCTAATGTAATGACATATTCGTGGCTGCGAAATCACATGAGCTGACGCACTGTTTGTTTATTACTGGGAGTATGCGCTTGTGCCCGCCAATGATGTCCACTTTAGTGAACATTCAGTTTGTTACACAGAGCAATCCTTTGGGAGCCACTCGGGATGTGCATGTATTTGCATGTATGTTTTTTGTTTTTTCTCAAAGTGATGACAGCCATGATGACGCACTCGACAGTGAAAGTGAAACCAAAAGCGCACGCATCATTTAAATGACCATATCACATTTTAAAGTCTTGATTACGACAAACATTTGGTTTGTCTTTTTCACTACTCTAGCCAATAATGTTGTCAAATGATAAATAACAAGCATATGTCTCAAACATGATAATTTAGCTTTAGAATTATGAATATTTGTATTTAGATGCGACTACTTTACTGTGAATTAACAAACAGGACAAAGTTAAAGTCTATTTGAATCCACCATTCCAAGTCTATATAAAATTTAGCATTTTCACCAACAGTAGACCTACACATAGACCTACTATTACTATTGTTGTTTTACCATATGTTTGAGAAATAACAATAATAATAGCCTACTCATATAAACCTTTATTTTACATTTAGAGCATTGTGTGAAAATCGTGATCTTGATTTTAAGCAAAAAAATAAATAAATAAATAATAATAATCATGATTCTCATTTTAGCTAGAATCGTGCAGCCCTACATGTGACTTGCTCTTCTTTGCTTATCTGCTGTGATTGGTTGGATGACACAGGCTGGTGTGATTTAGTTTACTGTGTGCAGCGAATGTCAGAAATGATACGTCCATCAACATGCAATTACTGGATTACAGCTTATGTAACAATTGCCATCAGGTGTTGAAGCAATCAGCCATTATATATTTCTTCATCATAACATATTAAATAGTATATAATAAGTAGTAAAGTATATAAGTATAGTGTATAGTAAGTAGCAATGGCAGAATGCACGGGTAAACATCACACATCACAGTGGCAAAATTACCTATAACTTAGATTAGATAACGTAGGTTTTTAAAAAGTGCACTCTGCTTTGTTTGGTGTAGCAACAAACCATTATTACAATATATTAAATTTAATGGGTTATAGCAGAACACAAGACATTCTGGTTAACCAGAAGCCTACAAGCTGCACTGATATCTTACATGCTACATCCCAGCAAGCATTTATTTTTTATTTTTTTTTTAAAAATGTCTAATAGATGTTCAAACAGAGTCGTCTTGGCTAAAACAAGGCAAAATTTGGGCTGTCAGTGAAAATCTAATAGACAAAATTGTTTGTTGGGATAGAGCGTGAGGTCAACCATTTTGATCGCTCTGAAAGTTTGTTATTCGGAGGAAGAAGCTGGTTCAAATAAAATGTCAGACCTTGACAGGGATTCATCAGTGGTCCCCTACCCAAGGTCCCCTGTATATCTATAGTATTTGATGCTAATCCTTCCCTAAATAACAAATGGCCGGTGAATCTTGGTTGTAGGGTAGTTGTTGTAACAGTCATCATTAAAATAGTGGGAACATCGCAAAGTTGGGCCTATACTGTATTGTTGTGAAAAATTAACTTGAACCATTGATTCCTCACAGAATTGGTTCCCTGGAATCTGCGACAGTGTTTGTAGGAGAGGGGCTTCAAGTTTTTCTGGTGTTTGCAAGCAGCAAGAGGGAAATATTTTTACTCTGGCCTCACAATGAAACAGCTTGGGATCCATTTGGAGAGTGAATAATTTTAATGACTCTGAGTCGACTTTTTTATTTATTTATTTTATTTTTTTTAAGAGACAATAATTGTATACACTGTGGAGATTTCAGATGTAAAAAAAATTGCTGGATTTTCTCATTTACTTGGAGCTTTGCTACTTACTGCATAGATTTCTTAAAATTCATAATAGGGGCACTTTAAGCATTGGTCTACACAATGTCTGAGCGATTTCATTTGAACGAAAATCGTACTAACCTTTATATTACAAATGTGCTGTGATTTGTGGATCAACTTCACGTTACCAGCAAGTGCCATGCTTCTACTAGCACACACAGTGCCATTGCGCAATTACTGTCAGTCAGCGTAACTGCTTGCTGTATCAGTTTGAGCCTGAATCATACAGAAAAAGACACAGCTTAACCTGATGACTGCTCTCTAAAATAACATCTGACAAGTATCTTTATTTTTGGGTTATGTGTAAATCATATGAGACGTTGACATATTTGGCGAGTTTGTTTTTTGAGATATAGAATGTACTGAAAGCAGCTGCACAGAGACAATGCAACTGCTGGTGAAGATTGTTGATGTTTACAGGGGTTTGATGGATAAATATGAATTTGTAGCTAAATTGTTAACTGTGCCAAACAGTATTTCCCATTGTTTGCATCCTTGTTTACATCCTTGATACAATATACTGTTAACGCTAGACACTGTGCATGTAATTGATCAATTTTAACAAATAAAAATACTTACAGGTTATGGCTCATAATCCCCGGCTACTTATATTATGGTTGATCTGCTCCTTCTTTGAGGAGTTTTAGTCGAATCCAGCACTGAACTGGAAGAGATTCTGGAGGCTGTCCTTTGTCAAATGCTAGAGCTTTATATTTTTTTTATAATTCTCATGAACATAATTAAAATTAAATTGTAAGCCCTTCTCTTTTTGTCCCGTGTCCTTTGGAGTCCCCAATGTTGCTGGATGTTGGCTTTGCTAAGCTAATTCTGTAAAAGCCAATGTCTCCCTTTGCATTTAACTTTGAGCGCATTACATTCAGAGATGTTGTTTATGTTCACACAGCTACATTACACATGAACTAAAGTTTACAATGTGATATTGTAGTGGACCACTCTAAAATTGGATTAAAAAAGTGACATTACATGAATGCCCTATATCAAATCATGACCTGTTCTTTTTTATATAATATACTTTGCTCTTTGCACATCCTTTTAACTTAAGATCATGATTTGACTTTCTGGAGATGTCTGTTAGTACTCAGAATACGCAGAAGCCTATCCATTAAAGTCTGTCGATGCTTATATTATAATATAGTACAGATGGAAGTGTATTGCTAGATTTAAATCTTCGTCTTTGCATTTAAGATCTTTTGATCACACATCATTAAAACTTCTTCCTTACTCAAATACATGTGTTTTCAGGACAAACTCCATTTGAAGTTTTTTAGTGACCTAGGCATTAGGATTTCCTGGGATTTTGACCTTCAGTTTGAGCTGGATTGTTTTTTAAATGTAGCATTTGAGAACTAATACCAGCTGTGTTAGTAATGCCTTGAATATTGTAATCGTATATGGGCTCAAACACACATAATGTCACTTATGCACACATTTTAGAAACATTAGAAACATAGATCTTATTTAATCTGAAAGGCTGGCAGGCTTTGTGTATGGATTATTTCCAAAGGTAGTGTCAAATTGAATTTTTTGGTCCATGATGAAATCAGAAATCATTTACTCATTTGTGCATGGATAAAATCTGTGGTCTCAGCATTTCTGACAAAGTTATATAGTTGGGTATAGTTTGACTTTCCAGCTTTGATTACAATCTGATAGTCACACAATTAAATATATCAGTTACACTCATTCTTTCAGTTGCAGCTAAATGCTAAAAAAAAGAAAAAAAATCAGCATATCTATATAAAAGTTAAGTGCAAAATCTGATGATGTTTTAATATGCAACAGATTATTAAGTAATGTCAAGTCGAGCTTTGTCATTCCTCATGTGTGGACATATAGAGAAATGAAATGTTGTGTCTCGCAAGACAACAGTGCTACATAAATTAATTATAAATACAAACACAACACGACAGGAGCTATTTAAAGAAGTATTAAAAAACCTATGCATAGCTAACATATAGGATGCATAACTATACACACAAGACAGGCTATACAAGCAGTGGCACAAAATGTGTTGGGCGACCAACGAGAGTTAATTCTGGGCCCCCCAAGAGTAAAGACTGGGGGGGGGGGCTGTGGGCCCATCTGCTACGCCACTGTATACAAGTCCTCTGTTGTGCAGGATATTGTGCAAGCGAGGTATTAAAGGTGAATATTGTGCAAAAGTGTTATTTAAGGTTGAAGCAGTCAGTATAACATGACTGCGGTTCATTTATAGTAAACATTGTTTTCCTTATTGAGTTCTTGTAATACAGAGTTTAGATAAAGTGTCAGATGCATAAGAGAGAAGAATGTTTCTACAGGTGGTTTGTGATGCCCACTCACCTGTCTGAAGCACAGCAACCAAATAAAAAAAAAAGTGCTTAAAAAGTACAGCGTGTTTGCTCTGTATGCCAACATATCTAACATTTATAACTGTCGTTTATTTATTTTACTTAAAGCTCAGATCAGCAAATGCAGAATAAACCCTTTTTAATAGATTTTTGCATGCATGTCAGTGATTGGATTAACGTGGAAGTATTGCAGGTGCATGTCCTCACAGATCTGTTAGAAAAATGCATACCGGAATTGTTGAACTAATTTGTTTAGCCTTTGATTCCAGACTTGGAATTAATTTCTGATTCCATTGATCAATGCTATTTTGCAATTTACTTATGTGCACATGATATTTAACATGTTTTGCATCTTTTGCAGCTGCTAAAGACTCGTAAAGACTTTCTCTGCAACTTATTTGCTCTTTCCTCAATTCATAAGGAATTCTTTTCTAATGTGTTCTGTTGAAACTCACCTTGTTTTTTTTTTTATCTCTTCCACATGTGACCACTTTATTTTCCAATTACGGCCACGCTCTTTATTCAACAAATTTGTTCACTGTACATCACACATTATTGATAATTGGAATCATATTGTGATGTCATATGTTTAACAGCATGGTTCTTTGTTGGTGTTTTGAAGTGGTTTTCAGCGATATCTTACACTATCTCTTGTGGTAAGCATGTCTGATTAATGATCCCCAGGGTCTATAAACGGCATCTGGAATACTGATCTCACCCTCTGAAAGATCACATCTCCAACTGTCAGTACAGTCCCGCACCGGCTTTGTATTTAGCAGGTCCTGAGTGCCTGGAGACAGACTTAGTCTCATTGAGAGCCGTATGGAGGCCTAATGGATGGGTGAACGTCTCTTGACAGTGACCCCCCACTTGGATGCATAATAATGTGAATTGGCACTGATGGTCCCAGGGGGGAAACATCTGAAGCCAAGACAACTCTGCTTCTCGAAATCCTGCCTTCATTGTTCTGGCAGACTTTCTGTTATCACTTATGGAAAAATATGGCCATACATGACGTGGGTAATGCTTTTGGTGTGGTTATTGCCTTGAAAACTGGCAAGTCTCATATAAGTTGAAAACATTACATACTCTATTTTGATTATGTCTCTGCTTTAATCACATAGCAACAAAACCTTTTTAGTTAGTGCAGAGAGACTTTTATCCCTCTAATTCTTTGTGTGTTTTAGAAAACTTGCAATTTATTCAGTCAGTTTGCACAGCGTTATTACTGAAATACTGGACTTTCACTTAGGACGTTCATTTTTAAATCTATAATCTGTGTGTTTTTGTGGTTTTTTTAAATGGGTTTAAAAAAATCTGAGCTAAAATGAAAAAAAAATAAAGATTCCAAGTGGGAATGTTTGGTTCCTCAAAGAAACCTTCAGTCAAAAGATCTTCAAAGATTAATTTAACCATGAAGTATACAATAGTCAACATTTGAAGTGGATCAAAAACATTTATCAAAATTGTCCCAAGATGAGAATGGGTGTTGTCCAATAGTTTTAGAACAACTTTGATGAAAGGTTTTGATCCAATTCATGTGTTGACCATTGGCTTCAGTGCTTCCCACACACAGACTATACTTGGGCGGGTCACCCAGGTATATTAACTGCTGCCTAAGTATATTTAATGACACTTTTTTTACTATTACTATCATTCTTTTACACTTTTTTTGTATCGATTAAGTAGTGGACCGTTTTCTCTTGTTTACCCATTTTGTTCTGTTTGCGTGTGAACTGTCAACACTCCCACAGGTAATCTTAAGCCTGATTTATACTTCTGCGTCAGGTGACCGACGTAACCCACGGCGCAGGCAACGCGCGTGGCTGTGCATTTATACTTCTGCGCGCCGTCTCTGCCGGTCTGCATTAACACTTCCGAAACGCTAGTTGGCAGTGAGGTGTAAATGTTCCTCTGTGTCAAGTTTCTTCGCTACTTTTTTGCATTTCCTGAACACTTTCGGGATGTACAAGTGGCTCAAACTCGCTCATTTTGAGGCAGGAACCGGCGGACGTGCAACAACTTTAACTATGAGGTAAACACAAAACAAAACTTTCCATCCGGAGCTCCTTCACGGGACTCCACACTTGTAAACAATCGCTCGCGCGGCGTCGCGCCATTCGCGCGCCTCTCGGTCCCGCCCAGACTCGTCAGCGCTACCAAGCCGACCAATCACAGAGCTTACGCTACGCGTCGTTGCGACGTGTAGTTACATTTTTTGAGAGGTGCACGTCAGTGACGGCGATGGCCACTGCGAAGGGCTATGCATCAGCGCCGTAGCATACGCCGGTGTTTGACGCAGAAGTATAAATCAGGCTTTACTGCTCTGCAGACCCACAGAGACCTGCCTTTTTGGGGCTTAAATTCACCTGGCCGAGGTTTCTAAAGCTCCTAATATGTCCAGGATTCAGTTTTTGCTTTCGCTTTCTAAAGCTGTTGTTATGCATTTTTGCATCACCTTTAAAGTGTCACGAAACACCAAAACACATTTTTTGAGCTGTTGATAGTCATATATGTGTCCCATGCTGCTATAAACACTATTAGGACACATATATTACACAAAAAAAGTGAAAATAGGTTGTTTTGTATTACTTTGAGCAAATTCCTTTCTCCAGTTTGAAACTAATTTTTGAAGCTGTGTCACACCGATTAGATCCTTGAATGTATCCCAGCATGTAGACTGGCTGTCTGTACCTGGGAGTACTTTGTGACATCTCTGAGTGTGCTGCATTCATTCATGAAAAAGACTTAGCTCAAACCAATCTGCGCACTCTACTGTCTATACGGTGCAACTTCATTAATATGCATGATAGCTTCGAAGACTGTTTGTACCTGTAACAGTTTTCAGACGGTAGAGAGACAACACCTTGTGTTGCCAAAACAAGTGGAAGAAGAAGAATTGTTTCCCGAATCCCGATTTGCTGCTCGTCTCCTTTTAAAAAGACGCAGTTTCAGTTAGTGTTTATTATTCTGTCTTTACAGATTTGGTAAGTGTGCGATCAGGGGTCTTTGTTTGTTTATTCAGATGGCAAAGTTAGTTAGTATTGTCAGCAGTACTCTTTCAGGCCACACTCACACTATGTACAGTTGCCTCGAACCGGGCCAAAGCACGCTTGTCCCTCCTCCCGTCTCCCCCTACGGCCCGCACTCACATACAATCGGACCTGGGCACGCTTACGTCATCGCTGCTGCGCTGTTGAGTGAGCGCTCTCGCTCAGCACAGTGGAGATTTCTCTGGTTATATCGTTTAAGTCGTATGATATGCAGTGACATGCAGTCAAATATTTGGCCAAACAGTCCTTAGGCATGCGGTGACACGCAGTCAGATATTTCGCAGAACAAATCTGCCACTTTTGACGCTCATAAACAGTCATAAAGTCCTCATGCTGCAGGAATGAGGAGGTTTGCTGAAGGTGCACAGCTGTCGTGTAGTGAGGGGTTTGCGTATTTAATAAACTACGGCAGTTTGCGTTCATTGAACAGTAAGATTGATTAATAAATCCATATGAAACAGTCCCTTAAAAGTTAGGTCTTGCTTTCAGTTTCGAGCCTTGGTGCGTTTTGCACTCACACTACAAGCATACCGTGCCAAAGCCCAAGTGAACCTCGCTCTGGCGCGCCTCTTCCAACCGGGCCAGGGCCGGCAAAGTGAACCGTGCCTGAGCCTTATTCAGCGCACTCGCACCTCTCAAACATATATAGGATATCATAGTGTCCCTGTGAGTAGGCCCTCAGTGTTTAAAGACATACCTTAGCCAAATTGATTTCTAAGTTACTTAGTTTACAGTACGTTAATATCACTACAATATTTTGGACTGAAAGTTGCTGTAAATGCTGCTCTCCGAGTGTAAACATGTAAACACAGCAATCAAACTATTTCCGACCGTCGTGTTGAATTTTCGCCGTATTTTGTTACAGGTAAATGTACACACGCACGGCTTTCAGACCCACTGAGTGCATCTGAGTTGCCGAGAAATGCAGAGGTTTTTTTCTCTTATATGACGTGCGGTATCAAACATTTGACTGGCATTAAATGCAGTCACTGTCTTTCTCTCCTGCATCTGTGTTTTCATCTGTGTAAAAATTAGCGCGTGCCCAAATGGAAACTCCTATTTTTATCCAAATCCTTCCCTCTTTCCCTCCCCTGACACTCCTACCTAAACAGAGCTATACACACCCCCTTTCCTGACTTTTTCCCAAACTAAAGCTGTGAAAACACTCTGCTTAAACGGGGGTTTTATGACACTTTAAACCTACTTTTGCCGACAGTCGCGAAATAAACAACAAATAATTATTTTTTAATCCAAGTTACTAAGAAAACTTTATTTATATAGCACTTTTTTTACAATGTAGATTGTGTAAAAGCAGCTTAACATAGTTCTAGTAAAGTCCAGATTTCAGAGCTGAAGTTCAGTTTAGTTCAGTTCAGTGTGGTTTAAATTTCACTGCTGATAGTTCAAACACTGAAGAGAAAATCCATCGATACGCAGCTCCTCAAGTCCTGATCTGGGCAAGCCAGTGGCAACAGTGGCGAGGAAAAAAACTCTACAGAAACCAGGCTCTGTTAGGCACAACCATTGTTCGTTTGGCTAAACTTCCTATGTGGAGATGCAGTCTAGGCACCTGAGGCTGAAGAAGCTGGACGTCCATCGTGGAGAACTGCAGGTGTGAGTAGTGCACCGGTGGGTGGTCAGGCTGACACACAGGATCAATGCGGGGACTCATTGTGGTCTTTCAGGAATGCACTCCATTCCTCCATGACCACAGCATCAGCCCAGGATATGGCCTGGTCAAGGATTATGGATAAATTGGCATTGTTTATATAATTGGAAAGGACAAAATGACTGTTCTAAACTGGCTGCAAAATATATACACCATTAGGATTTGGTAATGAATGCATTTGCCTTACTTCAATAATCTACACATCTTAATCTTGTAATTATCATAATTATTAGAGATATTCTCTGTTTTTATTCCCTTTTCTGACATTTATTTCTTATTTCCCTAGATATTCTTTTATTTCATGATGTCAATATGTTACATATTTTATACATATCTAAAAAAGAGAGAAGCAGATTTTACCTGTCAGTGGGTGCAGGTGGCTTCTGAATAGTGAAGAGAAATAGTGGATTTCTTTTTTTATTATTTACTTTAACCAATTAAAAAGTAACAGGGTATAACCGTGTCATAATAAATGAAATGATTGTTTAAATGAAATGATGTTTAATTTGTCATTTATAGTTATATGCATATATCCAGCCACCACCGCAAGTATATTTCAAACCTGTGGGAAGCACTGGGTTTGGTATGTGAAACAGTTTTTTTAGTCATTTTTGTGGATATGTGTCAACTGAGATTTAAAAATGCATATGTAATTAATAATAATTAATATGTTATTCCAGCCTGATCTCACGAGAAAACTTAAGTATTTTACATTTTGCCAGTTTAGTGGCTAATTCGTACAAATTCGTACGAGTTCAGTCGTATGAAATGGTACGACTTTAAAAAGGAGGCGTGGCACCTGACCCCACCCCTAACCCCAACCGTCATTGGGGGATAAGCAAATCGTACTAAATTGTATGAATTAGATCGTACGAATTCATACGAATTAGCCACTAAATGAAAAAGTTACGAATTGCCATGAGATTGTGTTTATTCTCATATACTTACCCTTACACTTTAAAAGTGAAGTTATGAAGCAGCACAGCATACAACTGTCATAACATAATGACACAATGCTAACAAAGCCAGGACGTTTAGCAGCATCTTGACATGATATTGAACCTGAATGGAAATTAGACATCTGTGCTTTATTTTTTTCCTCTTGTCCATCTTTTCTGGATCGCTATTAAATCTTCAGCAGATGAAAGCAGTTTTGATGATCAAAGGCTACAGAAACATACATGGCGATAAAGGGCACTTACCATGTCTTCCAGCTGTCAGTTATTATTATTTTTTTTCCTCTTTGTGCATTTTAAACCTCCTATTTAATCTTTATATTTTGGCTGTTCATCACAAAATGTGTTCTCTTAGAAGGCTGCTGTAGGATGTGCCAGTGCATGTATAAATAATTGTTTTAGTTATTTTTGCTGCACCCATCATCTAATATTTTAAGATATACACAATGTGCTGGCAACGGTTTGAGCTCTTTTTGTGCCAATATTGGTATGAATGGTATTTTGGGAACAACCTGAGGAATGGATCTTTTAAATAATTGTTCAATTTGTTTGTAAAATTGGAAGGCTGGATTAAAATGGGTTTGTTTCATGTTTGGCATTTTTAGAGAATAAAATAAAGGTTTGCTCATTTTATCATTTGATGCCTCTTGATGGTACTCTCAGAAATATTGGACACTCTAAACCAGGGGTGAGCAATTAATCTTTCCAAGGGGCAACATTAGACTCTGGGACGGTTTTAGGGGGCCAGACAGAACAGTTAATTTGATTTTGTTTTTTTGTTTGTTTTTTTTTTTTAAATCATTCTGCGAAACTATTCAATAAAGATTCATAAGAACTTTTTTAAAAATGTTTTTAAATTTCACCTGCTTCGCTGCCATGAATTAGCTAGAGAGGCTGATATGGCAATAAACTGAAAATGATCCCTGTCTCTTGGAAATAAAGAATGAAAACCTGTCTCTGGTAGTATTTATTTATTTTATTTTATTTTTTGGAAGATACATATTTGTACCAAATAGGTCTTAATTCTTTAGTGCACGTATTAGTATTTGTTAAGATTAAAAAAATAATAATAAATGGGTCCACCTTTAAGGTACAAAAAATTAACTTTTTAAAGTAAACTTTACTTTAATTTGTTACTGTTATAAATTAGGGCCCAACCCCAATTAAATTTTTATAGTGGAATTTAGGTTGTTTTTTTGTTTTGTTTTGTTTTAGTTTTGTTTTAGTTTTGTTTTAGTTTTAGTTTTTCATCATTCTTTTTAAAAAGCATGACGGTAAAACACGAATGTCATTATGATTGTAATAAAGTATATGCTTGTTTGTTGTAAAAATTTGTAATAATGACAAAAAAAATACTAATTTGTGCATCCTTTGACTTTGTGTGCAGTCATTTTGCCATTACTGTATTCTGGGAAGTTTTCTTACTGTTACGATAACCAGCGATCATTCTCTGGAGATCGCTGGTTTCCTCTTCTTCATGAACCTCACTTCCGCATTCCCCAGGACTACATTTCCATACATGCACTTCTTCCAATCACGCATGCCTGGTCACTCATCTTCCTGATTACATCACCAGCTGAAACCTGTTACAGAGACAGATTACACACAGTATTTAAGCAGCACACACACTCATTCACATGGCCGAGTCTTGTCTACTGTTTGGTGACATTTCAACGCGTTTCTCCCGATCTTGTTTCTCCGTGTCTGTACCTAGCTTAGTTTCCTAGTTATCCTGTTTAGCCGCCAGCCTTTCGACCTTTTGCCTGTTTACCGACTTCGACTCTGGATTTGCCCGTATATGCCTGTTCATACCTGTTTTGACCATTGCTTGCCTGACCAACGAATAAACCTGCATTTGGATCTTACCTTCAGTTGTTTGTATCTATCCCGAATCACAACACTTACCCCTTGATTTCGAATGTGGTTCTGAAAAATCTCACTTTGCCTTTCAATTGCACAGTCTGCTGTTTGAGTTTTTCAGTTTCTTTAAAATGGTTCACCGTTTTGTGCAGTCAGTGGAAGCTGGAAAGATATGCTGCCCGTTAATTGGGGCTTTACAGATTATTACTGAAATTTCTGCCAGATGCCAGATTAACACCAATAACTGAGTGATTTTTTTGTCTCTCTAATTTTGATCCTTTTTCTTTTTTATTAAATATCTCTTTTTTTTATGCTGTGCTTCAAAATATGTAACTCCAGAAATATTCTTCAAAACTGCTCATCATGTTAGAATAAGAGCCCCTGCAAGTAAATTTAGATCAGTTTTATGTTGTAATCTAATTCTAATTGTCCAGTATTTTATGAGCTTCCATTTTTATATGTTGTTTTTGTACATAACTAGTGCTTCTTTGTCCAACTGATTCCAGTCAAAATGAGCCTGTTGATGTCATCTATATTAAATCTATATTATTAATTTCACCTTTCAAGGCAGTATCTTTCCATCTTTCCTTTTTCTGGCTTTCCTCTGCATGTTTTTAGTGTAACTCTAGTTTCCCTCAATACGCAGACATGGTTATATTGTATTATCTTGGCACTCAGAGTCTGTAAATGTGAGGATTCCTGTAATTTCCAGCAGAGCTGAGTAGGTCTGCTGGTCCTGGCTGGATGTGTTATTGTAACTGGTTTCAGCTGGAAGCCTTTTTGCAGTCCAACCAAAAGGGTGTGAATTGGTTGCCGGCTCAGAGTTTACCATTCCAAATTTAAGGCTTTCTGAAATGAGCCTGACCTTAAATGAGGGGTTCAGAATCTCTCTATGTGCCTTTGATCTTCTGCTTTCTGCATTTAAAGTGCTCAATTTTGTCCAATTATACTTTTGCCTTATGGGGTTTAATTAATTGTGTATTTGTTAACATGTATATTTTACAGCATTTATTTATTTATGCCATTTATTCTTTTTTTTCATATTAGATACATTTCGAAAATCAAATAGTAATGGCATTAATTTATTTGTTCAATTGTGCCATTTACTGTATTTATTTGTGCCAGTTTTATTTATGACGTTTCATTTTGCTACAAGCTGGTAAATTGATTGATTGCTTCATTCATTAATTCATTCATTCATTTATTCATTCCACATGCTGTTGCTGTTTCTATTCATTCATTCAATCATTCATTCCACAAACTCTTGCTGTTTCATTAACTTGTTTAGTCGTACATTTATTCATTCATTCATTCATTCATTCAACCAGTTGTTTCTATTTCATCCATTCGCTTATTCCACAAGCGAATGCTGTTTCTTTTCATTCATTCATTCCACGTTGTTGCTGTTTTGATTCATTCCACAAGTTATTGCTGTTTCATTCATTCATTAAATCATTCATTCATTCATTCATTCCACAAGTTTTTGTTGATCCATTCCACTCATTTATTCATTCTACACGTTGTCTCTGATTCATTCATTCATTCATTAATTCATTCATTCATTCATTCATTCATTCATTCATTCATTCATTCCACAGGTTGTTGCCATTTTGATTCATTCCACGTCGTTTATTCATTCGTAAGTTGCTGCTATATTCATTCATTCATTCATTCATTCATTCATTCATTCATTCATTCATTCATTCATTCATTCAACAAGTTGTTGCTATTTCATCCATTCGCTCATTCCACAAGAGAATGCTGTTTCTTTTCATTCATTCATTCCACGTTGTTGCTGTTTTGATTCATTTCACAAGTTATGGCTGTTTCATTAATTAATTAATTTATTAATTAATAAATAAATTAATTAATTCATTCATTCATTCATTCCGCAAGTTTTTTGTTGATCCATTCCACTCATTTATTCATACTACAAGTTGCTTCTGTTTCATTTATTCATTTATTCATTTTTTCATTCATTCATTCCACAGGTTGTTGCCATTTTGATTCATTCTACATGTTGTGTATTCATTCGTTCCATAAGTTGCTGCTATATTCATTCATTCATTCATTCATTCATTCATTTACATTTCCTTGACTTCCATTTCCTTGTGAAATGATTTAATTTTTTTCTTCATAAAACCAATTTTATGCAGGTATGAAAACTTTTTTTTTTTTTTTTTTAACCACAGGACCAGGAAGAAATATAGTGACATTACATGACTGGCCTCTCAGAAATTTGTCCTTTGATGTTGCCTCGACATATTTTTCTGGTTGACAGATCAGAGCCTCTGAAAAGCGCGAGGTCTTTGATGCTCTGAGTGCATTGCAGTTTTCATCACTACAGCAATGTTGTACATTTAATGATTTTGAACTTTGGGCATGAAAATACTGCAATGTTGCCATAGAACACTGTGGTCTGTGAAAATGTATCTGAATAGCAGAAACATCCAGTGATGTCCGATATGAGATATTTGCTTAGATAAATAAGAAAAAAAGACTAAGTGCTCAGGCATTATTTATATAAAGTTTTTTGCATTTTGCATTTGCTAACGCTGTAAAACGAGAGAAGTACGATGGCCGAGAGAGCTTAACATGCTGCAAGTAAACATGTGCAATTTCAAAAAGTGCCAGAAAATTAAGAAAATATCTCCATCTGTTCGACAGCATATGTGCTGTAAATCATCACAACGCAAACACATTTGTAAAAAAAAAAAAAAACATGCTGCATTTTCACACAATACAAACAATTTGTCACCTTGGAATTATAAGCTTCTATCTGCATTCTGAATGATTTTAAGATATTGAGCTTTTTGCATTCCATAGCAAATAGTATGTGTAACTTTTTATTTTATTTTTTTTATAAAAAGTGTTAACAACTTTTAAATGTTAACAACTTTTAAAACAACATCCCATAATGTAAATTAGTTTTCAAAAATATGTCCAAAACTCAATTTTGACAAAAAATGTCAAATAAAATCTTATAATTCTAAAGTGACGAATTATTAAAACGCGCTGCGTTTTTTCCCAACATAAAAAGAAAAGAACACTATAAATGTTTCAAGGGGACCTAAAAACATGACTGGCACCAATGTGCCGTAGCTATTACTACGAAGATGTAGGTGATCTTTAAAAAGTACACTTTTTTTTTTTTTTTGGTTTATTTTAATTTCCTGTGTCTTTAGTATTTATTAGCCTTAATAACCCTTACCTAGATAGCTGGGTCTGTCATGTTTTAGAGTCTCCTTAAAACATTTCTGTTGTGTTGTGAGAATGTAGCACAATTTTGGAAAATGTTTGCGATGTGAGAAAATGCAGCGCGTTTTTATAAAATGTTTGCATTGTGAGAAAATCCACTGTTTTCGTAAAATGTATGCGTTGTGAGAAAATGCAGTGCATTTTTTTAAAAATGTGTTTGCGTTGTGACTATTTGCAGCACGTGTGCTGTCAAATTGATTACTTTTTCTCAATTTACTGGTCTTTTTTGTAACTGATTAAGAGTTTAAGATTAGTTTTCTTAAATAGCAGCAAGTTAAGCTCTTTTGGCCACCAAATATTAGTCACTTCAATTTTTAAAAAGTAAGTATACACCCATGCATTAAAAGCAACAATTTGACTTTGCTTAATGTGAGTAAACCCATTGTAATTTGGAAATTTTAAGTTGACCTAACTTACTTTTTATATGTATGAACATTCATTTGCTTAATCATTTTAAGGCAAAGGGATATTAAAATTAACTAATATCTTTTGAATAAATTTTAAAGTAAAGTTAACTAATACTGTAGCCTGTCAGTTGGCCCAACATAAATCGATTAAGTTAACTTAACAAATTTAAGTGGATTAAACATAAAACTATTTTGTCCCTCCCAAAAATCTCAACAATTATGTTGTTTCAGCTCATTTTACATAAGTTGAATTACTGTATTTATTTATTTTTGTTTATTAATATCTGTTTACGCAATTATTTATTTTATATATTGCATATTTGTTTGTAACTAAGTAATTTCAGCAAACACTTTGTGAAATAGGATTAAATGATATTTTCCTACAGTAGGCATGGTGCGTCTGGCGGAGCTTATGGGATTCCTGAGCACCAACTGTGAGCTGCTTTCATTCGTTCTTCCGTAAACACAGGCTCTTGAAGGATGAGACATGCTCAATTTAGTTAAGTGTGCAGCTCGCCTTTTACCTTCAAGAAACATCTCCCATTGTCCTGCTGCCACTCCTCAAATCAGCACATCATGCTCTGTCTAACATGGAAGGTATTGAAAACTTTCCATCATTTCATTTTCCAGTGCCTGAGGGTGTAAAAAAAATCCTGTGATGGTTTGCAGAAGATGCCAGGGTCTGTTTCACTACAAATCAAGCTCCTCGATGTCTGCTGTTGATTACGCACAGGGGTTTTGGCTGAAGGGAGTTTCTAAGAGCTTCAGGGATGCAAGTAATCAATCGATTGCACATTTGGTCTGTGTTCCTCATGAGCGCTGGATCTACCACAGCTTTATCGTATAAAACTGAAGCGTGCATGTAGACTGGGTGGAGATCAGTCAACAAGTCTGTGCATATGATGTAGTGCTGAGGTTTCAGTGCAGCTTTGAATTAGAAATATTTGAAAGTTTTATTTACACACACACATTTGTTTTTTGTTTGTTTTTTTGTTATTTGTGGGGACGTTCTATAAGTTTCCATTGTTTTTGTACTGTGCAAGCTTTTTTTAATTGCCCTAGCCTGAGACACAAGCCTAATAGGAACTAGTGTGCATTTATGTTAGCTTTTTTTTTTTTTATGTGCATTTATGAAAGAAAAAAAAAAGTAATTCTGTTAGACTTTTAGGGCCTACTCACACTATACTATCCGAACCGTGCCCTGGCCCGTTTCCAGGATTGTTTGAGAGGTGTGAGTGCTCTGAATTGGGCTCATGCATGGTTCACTTGGCCAGCCCTGGCCTGGTTGGAAGAGGTGGGTCAGAGTGTGGTTCACTTGGGCTTTGGTGCGGTACCCTTGTGTGTGAGTTCAAAACGCAGCTTTTAATGGACTGTTTCATATGGATTAATTAATCATTCGTACTGTTCAATGAACGCAAACTGTCGTAGTTTATTAAAGACGCAAACCCCTCTCTACACGACAGCTGAACCTTCAGCAAATCTCCTAATTTCTGCAGCATGAGGACTTTATGATTGTTTTGTGAGTATCAAAAGTGGCTGATCTGTTTGGCAAAATATTTCACTGCCTGTCACTGCATATCAAATGACTGAAATGATATAACTGAAGAAATCTCCACTGTGCTGAGCGAGAGCACTTACTAAACAGCGCATCATCGATGACATAAGCGTCCCCAGACCCGAATGTAATGTGAGCGAGGGTCGTCGGGGGAGAGTGGAGGGTACAAGCGTGCTTTGGTCCGGTTCAAGGCAACTGTACATAGTGCAAGTACACCCTTAAAGTCACCTTCTTGTAATACCAATGCCATCATTCAAGTTAAGAAATTATTTATATAGTATTTTTGAAAATGTAGATTTCGTTAAAGTCACTTAACATAGAAGTTCTTGTAAAGTCCAGTTTTCAGAGTTGAATTTCAGATCAGTTCGATGTGGTTTAAATTTTGTTGCTAAAGGTTCAAATATTGAAGAGCAAATCTATCGAGTGTGTGTCTCTGTCACTCTCACAGACACACACATGCAAAGCTCTGAAGCATGTTTTAGTGGTGCTTTTGTTGATGCTTGGATTGTAAAACATTTGGTACTTGCACAAAGATTTATTTATTTTATTTATTTATTTATGTATTTATTTATTTATTTACTTACTCCACACACTCCATTAGAACTTACTACTGCTACAACTATATAATACTGTTGTTGTAAAAAATGTTGTTATTGTTAACATATATGATAATTCATATTATTATTATTATTATTGTTGTTGTTGTTGTTGCTGTTGTTGTTGTTGGTGGTGTACCTATAATAATAATAATAATATTTATCATTATAATAATAATTATTATTATTATTATTATTTTTGTTGTTGTTATTATTTGTATCTATTATTATTATTATTATTATTATTGTTGTTGTTGTTGTTGTTGTTGGTAATATTATTAGTAGTAGAGTTATTAATAGTAGTGGTTGTATTATTATCATCATTATTATTATAATTATTATATCTGATATTTAAAAATCTTTTTTGCTTTTTTTTTATTTAAAAATGTTGCACTTTTATTTTAAGACTTCAATGCTTCAGTTTGTCTAGTGCCATCCGCCATTTACGTCTTGCATGAGGAAGTCTCTGTCAATCCTCATTGTTTGCTTTGTGATGCTCTAGTATATCTCTCTATTGATTAACAACAATCTGGACATGTTAATCTGAGAAAGGCAATTTTCAAAAGTGTTCAATCTAAACTCTATACTTCATCACTTGACAAGCTAGGTGAGGCTGTGATCAGTAAAGCTAGTAAAAAAGGAGAAGGAAAGGAAAAGTCCATCTCCTTGGTTTTAAAACATCAGATTTATCAGTCCAATTGCAAGTGTCTCAGACAGTGTATTTTCCTAACACTGATATGTATATCCATGTATCTTGAAGAGCCTCTGATGAGCAGTGTTAAAGTCTGGTTTTATCTTATCTTGTGCGAGTCCTGTGTGAGTGTTGGATCCACTGATGACTTAAGCAAACATTCCTAGGAAAATGTAAGCTGTGAATCCTGAAAAGCATACGCATTCATTGCCTGAGGCTTCACAGCTTGACAGTTCTGCAATTCTATCAGTAGGGGAATATTTTTTTTATTTTATCCATAAAAGATTTAAATATGATATTTATTTATTTATTTATTTATTTATTTATTTATTTATCTAATTGTTCATTTAAAAAATATTAAGCTTTATTTTTATTCCCAAAATACTTTTAACTTAAAAAAATATCTTATTTCCTTGTCCTTGGCAGTCACTGAAAATGGTTTTAAAGCAGACATGCTTGAGATCACAACAATGTAGAACTTCTCCTGACAGCCTCCTTTAGGAATAACAATGGCTAAGTTGTGGCTTTGACAGACTAATGGTATGTTGGAAAATATGAGCTCCGCGTGACGTTCGTTTAAAAATAGTGGTTCTTTACGCAGCGTATTATCAACAAGGCCTCGAGACAGGCATTGAGGAGGGGTTGATTAATGAAGACCTTGTCTGTTTGACATCCTTTTTCCTTTCACACTTCATAGCTCAAGCCCACAACACCTCCAGACCTCGGCCTTCCCAGACTGCAAGAGGACCGGGAGAGGATTGATGTGGCCCACAGAGGCTTTTCCATGTTCGTTTAAGCTTGATAACATGTAAATCTCTGTGGAAGACGACCTCACTTCTCAGAGATTCAAACCAGACTTGGTGCCAAATTGAAGCTGCTATTTATTGAACTGTTTACTAAAATACACATGTTGGGAAATCAAACATCTGCGTACCAACTGATGGTTGAAGTCGGGGCATGGTGTGAAGGAATTAAACTCGCGTATGTGTGCGTGAGAACAAGTGTCAGTGGTTTGCCTATGGTTGAAGGTTGCTTTTAATGAGACGCACAAATATCAAGCACACTAGTAACTTTCGTCTCTACCCTTGTTCACCTTTTTCCCTTTCAGAAACAATATCCCTCCCTTCTAAACAGTCATCCCAGAGGTTATTTTTGCACTAAAAATGGGATTCAGCCTTCTCCCGATTTCATTGACAGTAAGTGGCCAGAACAAACTTGCAAATTATGACTGGTATGTGTTGATTTCTTGATGAGGTTCAAGAATATTTCTGGAGCTGCACCAAGAGAATTTGCAGACATCCGTTGCTTCATTACTGAAAACTTCTTGACATTGCTGAAATGAATACCGCTTGAATTCCTTTAAATCGCTGAAGTAATGGACAATAAAGGATGGTAATGATTTGCTGGTGCTGTGCTGTCAAAACCATGTTGGGAATGTTGAGGAAACACTCTCATCTGACGTTCTCAGAGGTTAAATACATTTTGTTTGACTCAATGGCTCTAGTGCTTGGACCAACAATGGAATAGAAATACATCCTGATTGTTTTATGGCTTTAATCTAAGTTGTTTAATACTGCCAATACATATTACCAGTTTCTGTACTTGTTTTGTTCTTATTGCTAGATGCACTTTTAGGCTCATTTAAACAATCTAGTTTATTTGCTGACAACTACACTGCTCTGTAATGCATTACAAAAAGAATCCTAACATACTAAGTATGTCATAACCTATGTTGACAGTCTAGTGTATTGCAGAACTGTAATATGCTACTAAACATGAACATCCCTATCTCTTCTGTGTTGAGGTTTAGTCAAAATTGCCTTTAAACTTCACTTCATCTGAACACAATACTTAAGTCAAACTAATTATATTAATGGATCACTATGTCGTTCACCCAAAACATACAAATTATGTTATTAATTGCTGACCCTCATGATGTTTGTATCCCTTACAATCTTCATTCATCTTTGGAACACAAATTAAGATATTGTATAGGAAATCTGACAGCTCTCTCATTCTAGACCACAACAAGCCCGATATGTTCAAAGTCCAGAAAAGGAGCCAAAAACATTGTCAAAGTTAGGCGGTTCAGCTATAATCGAACAAATCTTCGAGAACACTTTTGTGCAACCAAAAAAAAAAAACTGTAAAAATGACTATTAGTCTATGTCTTCTGCATCAGATAAGGGTGAATGTTTCTTATGGGCAATACAACGTTTGAATGTAGTGCTGCAGACTCTAATGGCAATACATCATACTGTATAGTAAATGTGCACCCTGATGATAGGAGGGAAAAAAAGGAGATATAGGGCAACAAAGTCATATTTGCAGTTTTGTTTTCACCACACAAAAGTGTTCTTGGAACTTTCTGTGTTACAATAAAAACCACGAAAATTACATGGGTTGTTTTAACAATGTTTTGGTTCTTTTTCTGGACTATCAATGTCTTGTTATTGATGTGTACAGAGTGTCAGAGAGCTCTCTGATTTCCTTAAAATAATCTTATAGCCAGTTTTCACTGGCTATAAGATAAGAGTGGTACGATACGATTTGGGTCGGTACAGGTCACCTTTATCAGGCTTGCGTTTCCACTTCCAATAGGATATCAGTGGTTTGGTGGGCGTGGTGTAGGACAGAAAAATTCAGTCGATAACATTCTCATTTGAGGAAATGTCAAAGTAAAGCTGTACAGGTCATTTACATATCATATGAGAAGCATTCCTCACAAAACAGATGCTTTATACACATGAATACTTGTGTATTATTGTTCATTACTAAACCTTTCTAGGAAAATGATTTAGCTGCAGATAAATGTGCGAAATAGCATATTGTAATGTCTGCAATAATATAAATAAATAAATAAATAAATAAATAAATAAATAAATAAATAAATAAATGCAACATACATGGGGCCTGTTTCAGTAAGGAAGTTAAACCAACTTGGAGTTTAAACTTGAACTCTGAGTTGATTTACCGAGAGATTGAAAGTTTGAGTTTTTGGTTTCAGAATAGCTGATCTGAGTTGGGTCAATCAACTTTTAGTAGACCAATTCAGAGTTAAGCACACACACCGCAACAATAAAAAGGTATCATCATAGGTATCAAAGGTATCAAATATTACGAGTGACTATGGCAACATCTTAAAAAAGAGATCATTTCTTTCTCCAGCTGAACTTGATGTGCTCTTGCAAAGTTATAGCAAATATGACCATATATTTTTAAAAAGCAACACCACTGCATCAGTGAAACAGACAGTAAGCATGGGAAAACAGCTCAAGTTAATGCGTAATTGTACATTTAAAGTAAAGTAGAAACTTAGAGTTTAGAGAATAAAACCTCCTCCTTACTAGGTTAGGTTCCCAGATTAAGTTACCACAGGCTTTACTTACCCTGAAAACAGGCTTGTCTTACCCTGCTTTCTCGAGTTTAACAAACCTGCCATTTTGAAACGGAAAACCCAGAGTTTCTCTTATTTCAGGGTTAAATACTCTGAGTTTACACTTAAACACCTCTCTGAAACAGGCTCATGAACACACACAGCCCCATACAGTTTCCGATATGTTGCCAATCACAGAAAAACTACACACAGCAGTCCTTATTTGGGATAAAAAACGACATGCAACATAAAGCCAACAGTAACCTCTCATCTGTATCTTTAATCTTCACCAGCACATGTAATCTCCTGTTGGAAAGTAATTCTGTCATTCTGAGTTCACAAAAGTCTAAAAGATGATGATAATAGTTAAACATGGCAGTTTGTTTCTGTTTTAGGTTGCTGAAAGACTCATTTACTCCTTTGTCTTTTCGGGCTTCTTCTTTGTTTTTGTTTTTTTTTCCGGCTGTGTATTTAAAAATGGCAGTTCCTTTGTTTTCATTCTCCTGGCTTGTGCACGAGCAAGTGACGTACCTATGTAAACCAATCGCATTTAGCTGCTTGTCTAGCTCCGCCTTTTGGTTATCTTTTGTCTTGCTAGTTAGCCTTTCAAAAGGGTTCCCAAAAAGTGGAGTTGACAGTGGAAACGGCCATAAAAGTGTTCCGTACCGTACCGCACCGCTCAGTGGAATCAGGCCATTAATTTGTGTTTTGAAAAATTTAAGTGTATTGGAACGACTTGATAATCAACAAACCAGTTTAACTTTTGCTTAAACCATTGCTTCAAGCTGAGTCTTAAAAACCATAATCATTTTAAAATATGGGTACAGCCTTTTTTTATTAATCGTGTTATTATTGCTCTGGTAAAAGTGTGCATGTGCTCAGATTTACATACAGTAGATACTCAGTAACATTTTTTCTGAAGTTTTCTTTTTACTTCAAATCACAAGTATCACTTGAGATTCTGTGTCCCATGCACAAGTTTCTGCTCTGGTCACTTCAGTAGAAATGTGTTTCAGGAAGGTTTACCCCTAAGAGTAGTCCCCCATTAGAATAATCATCTCCAGGGTGGGTCCCTAAAATAGAAATCTTATTCCGAGGTCAGTCTCCCTCAGTAGAAATTGTTCCAGAAGGGTCCACCCTAATAGAAATATCATATCAGGTGGGTTTCCCCTAACGGAAATTGCATAGGGTGTCAACACCCTGTATAAAGTTCTTACTGGGCCCCCCAAAACATCATTGTTTGTCCCTCCAAGACCCAAGACCCTGTGCACACTTTCCCTCTTTTTCCTTTAGCAAATCCCCTGCTTTGAACTGCTAAATTCATAGTCTCTTCATTCAAAGATGGTGCAAAGAAAACGATTCAACAGCTCAAGCGATACACATGGCAGTTTACTGTAGCAGCATTGTAAAGTTCATTTTCAAAGTTCACCACCT
This sequence comes from Danio rerio, assembly GCF_052040795.2. Taxonomy (NCBI): domain Eukaryota; kingdom Metazoa; phylum Chordata; class Actinopteri; order Cypriniformes; family Danionidae; genus Danio; species Danio rerio. The sequence goes on from NC_141044.1 coordinate 22,511,204, forward strand.
ATGTGTGAGTTACCTAACTGAATGTGTTGTATTTCATTATGGGCTTAGCTTCCAGGTGTCATGTCAAATTGGACTAGCAATGTGTTTCTACACAGCCTTCCTATTAAAAATTACTCTCCAATTACCACTCCTGCTTGACACTTTATGTAAAAAAAAAAACTGATACTGATACCGATCAGTTGTTTGTAATCCAACAGTGCAGATTTTTCAGATTCATCCAACACATTTCAGATTTTCTCTTAGATTTTTAGAGTCTCTACTAACAAGCTGACACGTTGAATCAGGTGTGTATTCTTAGGGAGATAATACAAAATGTACAAAGTTGGGCTTACTCCAAGACCTGCATTCAAAACCACAGTGTAAAAAAATACCTTGTTTAGCCCCAATACCAAAGCTTAAGATTGGCTTGAGAGATCCTAGCAAGAACATGAGTGTGTCTACCCCTTTTCAGAAGACCCTTTGTCCTTAATGTTTCCTGATAATTCCTTGCTCGTCCCCAGTGCTTGTGTTTGAGATTGACTTAGGGCACCAGAAGCAAGAACATAATGAGAAGCTTATGTATGTCTTTCTATTTTCAGGAACCCCTTTGTCATTCATTGATCCCAGTAAGGAGATTCTTTGTTTACTTTCTGCTTTGCCTAAACATTTATCCTGTATGGTCAGTTGAAAAGGAAAAAAAAAAAACTTTTTATCCCCTTTTAAAGTCAGAACTTGGTCAACAGCCTTCATTTAGCTCAGTACTCCCAAAGCAGTCAACCTGCAGTAACCCATACCAGTCTAAATCTGGAGTTGTTTCTGTTAGTCACCTCAGTGCTAATTTTTGTTAATTCCCACATTTAGGTCAGCAATGCATGTCCTAAGTCAAATACCTTTAGAAGATATTTTGCTTTCCGAGTCCGAAAGAATGACATTCAGTCTGAGGGGGGTCGACAAACTGCCGTGTGTGATCATGGTCATTGCAGGCAGAATCAGCTTTTGAAATGGCAACGAAAGCTCATGCATTTTAATACATCTCATGGCGTCAAGCAAGAAGGAACAAACACAAAACAAGAAAGGGGCCATTTAGAGTAAAGACTAGACTCTTCTGACTGCAAAGATTTAGCATAAGTCTGTATGGTCAGGTCACAAAGATAAAAGCTGGCATCCTGAGGCAGTGTAGAACTGCTGTGAAGGACTCCATCAGATTGTGGTGCGTATTTCAGCTGTCCTTCATGTTAGATGTTAATTCCCTTATTTGGAGACTGAGTCTACCACTACATCCATCTTTACTGGCAATGTTCTCTAAACTTCAGTGCTTAATGTGTAAATTGCAAGGTCCCAGAACAGATTGGGGTAACTGATCCAACATGTTACCCAATGATGTAGAGGTGTCGCGGATAAAAGTGAAGAGCGGGGGGTTGTCACGGACGAAAGTGTAGAGGGTTGGGGAGTCATGGAAGAAAGTGAAAGTGAACAGCACACCGGGGAGGAGGGAGGTTGAGGAGAGGGCTTAATAAAATAAGGTGCTAGATAAGATTTCAGAGGTGCCAGATGCGGCGTGTTCTGACACAAATTCAAAAAGCCCTGGTTAGTTTACCCCAAAAGAAAAATTCCCATTTACTAAGCCTCATTTTATTCTGAAACCCTAAATGTTTTTTTTTAATCTTCAGAACACAATTCAAGATTTTTTTTGTTTATGAATTCTGAATGCTTTTTGAGTAAAACTTTATTTTGATGGTCAATTTGTTGAATTTAACATTGCGTCTACATGCCAACTAATTCTCATTAGCTTACAAGTAGACTGTTTGGTTGGGATTAGGGTTGGTGTAGGTTGACATATACTTGCAAAGTTTCTGATAGTCAGTTAAATGTCTGTTGAAAGAACAGTATCAACATATTAAGCAGTCTACTAATACTCCATCTAAATAACCATCGCAATAAAGTGTTACTGGGTTTTGTTCCTCCAATTTAAAGTTTATTCACCCAAAACTCTTTCAAATGGTTAAAGATTTTCATAATGACATCAAAAATTAATCCATATGAATAAAGACACATTTATTTTAAATTATGATTTAATTTAGATCTTTATTCTCAAATGAGCAGAGATCAAAAAACAATGTTTAAAGCATTCAAATCTGGTCACAGAAGCTCAATAAACGTTGCTTGATATGCAAGAACCAATGAGGTTCTGTAATGCAGGTATCATTGAGTAAGTTTATGTTTGCAGATCAAAATTTGTATGTGAGTAAATACTTTTATAAAATGGATTTCACCCTTAATGAATATTTGATGCCTCTGAGTTTGGGCTAAATAGACTTTCAATGAAATCCCAGAAATCGTTTTGATTCCTTGACTTGAATGCAAATAGCATTATTCTTTATGTATCTTTTTATATATATCTTATGAGACAAGGAACAACATGAGTCTGTATAAATGACAGAATTTCAAAGCTGTGAATAAACCCCTTTGAATAATAATTGATCCCAAAATGTTAATTTCTCTTTATTATCAGTTAATTTATTCTTGTTTGTGTTCCACGTGTGAAAGTCATGTTACCTTTATTTAAATTGCGCTTTAGAAGATGTTTTCAAGGCGCTTAAATTGTGCTTTATAAAAATATTTTCTCTAAAAGGTAATTGTGTTCTTTTTAGGCTCAAGTCAGTTTCGTTTTGATTCAGTTCCCTAACTTAAAAAAGAGTTGCTTATGCAAGTAGTTCAGTTTAGCTTTAAGCACTTCTACAGAATATAAAAGTGTCATTCAATTCAGTTCAATTTTTATAATCATCTGACTGTCAGTATAGTCAAATCAATGATATTACTGAAAATGTAGTCTCTTTTTAAATCCCCTTTTTTTAAAGAATGTACAAATGCAAAGAAAGTAAAGACAACATCGGTAAAATTAAGTAGCTTTTTTGTTTTCAATTTCATTGAGCCATAGCAAAACATATTTGTCTTTGTTCCAGCTCAGATGCAACATGAAGCTGTGCATTGACAGATAAAAGCCTAGATGGATGTGGAGGCTCACTCACTTGACTTACCTAAGGCCATGTTTGCACATGGTATTACAGCACATTTTTGTGAATCTAATCGCATTGTTGCTGAATACAGGTGTAAATAGGGTTTAAAACATTTTAAAACACTTTCAACCACTTCCAGAGATAGTCTAAAAGCATTTGAGTTGCTTTTGTAAAGTAGAGACTGATGTGGCTGAATGCATTCAAACAGCCACTAAATCTAACAAGTGTCTGTCTACTGACCCTCTTTAATGTTAAAGGATGTTAAAGTCTGAAATTAAATGTTTAGTTTGAAGGTGACCTTATGTAATGAGAACAATATTCTTTTACCACTGCCAGTTTGAATTTAAACCACAGCAAAGTTTATTTTGCAATACTAGATCAAAAATAAAACAAACTCAAAACATAAATGCAGCTGGCCATGGACAATCAAAACCAAGAAAGTGCATTATAAAAGTTGATTAGTTACTTTACTTAAAAAAAATAAAAAAAATTAAAAAAAACAAGAGGCAAACCTGGGATTCGTTCTTCATACTTCGCTTAAATGATCTAAGATTTGACAAATCCTGGATCTTTTGTTTTTGATAAATGATCTCTGGCTAATTTGGTTGTTTAAACAAGTTTGCGAATCAGTTTAAAATGCCTGGATGAACTGATCTGAGATCGCTGTATGTGTTGTGAAGGACAGATCTATCGATCCTCGAAATCATGATCAGCAATGCAACGATTGGCCGACGGCACAGCAGCATAGTGACATCATCTGATTAATATTCAATCAGTTTTTTTTTTTATTGCCGTAAGGAATAACTATAAATTAATTTTGCATCAAAAAGCATTTTATTATCGGTAAAGATGTAAATCACTGGCATATTAGCGGTCAAAGCACGTGCATGACAGTTGGAAGAGATGTGACAGAGCGCGATTCGGTTTGGCTTTGGAGTGGTACACTTGTGTGGTTGCAAAGCACGACTGAGCCCAAAACTGAAGACGCAATATCACTTTTAAGGGACTGTTTCTTATGGATTTATCAATTATTCTTACTGTTTAATGAACGCGAGCTGTCATTAAAGATTTTATCAAAGACGCAAACCCCCCGCGGCACGACAGCTGCCACCTTTAGCAACCCTCCTAATACGTGCAGCAAGGACTTTTATGATAATTTATGAGCGTCAAAAGTTATGGATCTGTTCAGCAAAATAAATGAATGTGTGTCACTGCATCCAAAATGACTAAAAATAATACAGAACGATGTAACTAAAGCAATGTGCACTGTACTGAGCGAGAGCGCTTTCCTTCCTGTTAAACTGAACAGTCGCATCATTGATGATATAAATGTTCTCGAGCTTGATAGGTACAGATGCAGTGTGAGTGCAGGGCGTCGGGGGAGAGGGGAGGGGAGGGGGGACAATCGTGCTTCGGTTAAAGGCAACTGTACCTTGTGTGAGTACTCCCTGAAAGGGTATGTAAATCCATTGTGACTTGCAACTGTTACATTGGCTTACCTGTAGTTAATTTGCTTAATCATTTTAAAGCAAACGGTTTACACATTTTTTTTTTTAAATAAACTCAACTATGCTTTAAAAACTACAAATTAACTCAGTTTTTTTTTAAGTCAACTAATCGCTTTTTACTATGTGGATGAAAGTGGACAAAAGATATTCATTTAAACACCAAGTACAAACAGGAATGTTTGTACCTCATCTACTTGTGATCTGATCAACAAAACTCATCTTAATACCAGGTGTAAAGGGAGCCTGGTGTTGCAAGTGTATATGTTGTTACACACATGCAAGGTCAAGGGTCAAAACTCTTCTCACGTCGCTGGTTATGTCATTGCATAATAAAAACCTACTGGCTTTTATTGGAGACCAAAGAAATAGAACTGAGACGCCACCACACTATGCAAAACACCTTGTTTGGTCTCTGCACCATTTTGAGGGCACATGCAGTTCTACTTATAGCTCTATTAATGATCATTATACTTCTTTCCAGATGTTCCCCTTGTTTAATGTTGCATGCACATGACAATTGACTCCACCAGCTTGGCTTGGATGCAGCCCCACAACGTACTTGTACTTTTTTTGTTCTTTCCAGACCAGTGCTAAAACCTGTGAAGGGTTGAGTATATTGGCCTTGTCAGTCACAGCAGTGCAACGCATGTCTCTGTTCGAGTGGTTCATGCTTTGGCATAAATCTGCATGGGAGTCTTCATGGGAGATCCAAATCACAGGAAAGGCCTCACGCTTGCAGATGGATGACGTAGGAGAAGGATCTTGGATCCAGTATTTGGTCTGAATCGCGTTGGCTCGGGACAATGCTGGCAAGGTGTTTGGAGATGATTTTTTCCATAAGGTTGTGTTGTCTAAAGGGGTTGAAGGAGAAATGCTAGTGTGGAAGTTGGCCTGCTGTCAGCACCATACAGTCTTGGCAGTGTGGTGATGTGAAGCCAGCTGGCTCTGGTTTTAGCTGCGATTGAAGGGAATCGTTTGGGTCCTACGAGGATACATTCACACACAAAAGTAATCCAATCTAAAAGCTGGGTGGTCGCTAATGTGCCATTTAGATGTATATTCCTTGGTGAAACGTCACTTTTTGAGGGTTTGTCTAGTGCCATGTCTAACTTACATCTGATGCCATGAGCAATAGTGATCCACTGGCTTTTGGAGTTACTCGACTGCAAAAGCTTTTCCGAGCCATACGGATGATGTAGAGCGGATTACATGGCTGCTTAGGAAAACACTTGGTAAATCAGAGTGTTTTGGACTGTGTACACAATCTGTGAATCTAAACCTTTCAGAAAGTCTAAATCCCACGGTGCTCTCACAGCTTGAATTAATAAACATAACAGCATTTAAATATGATGAGTATATAAATATAATCAGTAGATTTGGTCAAATGTTTTGGATGTGGAAACAAAGCAGTTGTATTTCTCATGAATACAGAGCTCTTTGATGCACAATTTAGAATTGTTTTTGCTAAAAAAAAATATTGCATTGTCTCTTGCGGCAGAGATCAATATTTATGATACTTGCATTTCAAATAATATTCTAAATAAATATTTAAATAGTTATTAAAATTTTGTCATTTTAATTTGATAGGGTTTATGAAAAACGGTTAATATTTTGTTTCAAAGTATTTCAGTGTCTTGTATTTTTGTAGGTTTAAAATACTGAAAAATACTTTGTATTGGTTCTTTCTCAGTTATTTGCCTAAATTTGAGATCAGAACAGAAAATTTTATTTTAGACAATGTGGTCAATGCTTGGTGCATTTTAAACTCCAAGAAAATTATGCTTAAAGTAACAGACAAATTGTGAGAGGATGAAAGATGTACGCATTAGGGCTGTTTTATACTTCTGCGTCAATCGCACGCTTTATGCTTTGGTGCAGCCTCTGCGTGGTCGCATAGCCCTTGCCTAACGCGCACCTTTCAAAAAATTTAACGACAAATAGTGCAAGCTCTGTGTCGGCTCTGTAGTGCTGACCAGTGTAGGCAGGATCGAGAGCCACAGAACCCATTGAAGCTAGTGTTTACAAGTGTCAAATCCCATGAAGGAGCTCTAAATGGAAACTTTTGTTTTGCATTTACCTTATGATTAAAGTTGTTGCACATCCACCGGTTCCCGCCTCAAAAAGAGCGAGTTTGAGCTGCTTCTACATTAAGGTAGCATACAGAAAAACAAAACACCTGCAAAGAAGCTCGACTTAGAGGAACATAAAAACTTTACACGTATCGGAAGTGCTATTGTAGAGCAACACACAGCGCTCAGAAGTATAAATGCACGGCAAAGTGCAAGGCATGCGCCGTAGGTCATGCTGATCACTCAACGCAGAAGAATAAACCAGGCTTAAAGGTCAAACTGTCACAAAATATGAAACAAATATTTAATAATACTATACAGACAGGTCAAAAACTCCAGACTTACATGGCAGTACTTACTTACTTACTTATGCCCTCCACCCCTTCCGGGGCATGGGCCGCCAAAAGTAGATCTCCAGAGGTTCCTGTCCTGGGCCATTCTTTCTACTTGTCCCCAGGTGTAACCCATCCTTGTGATGTCTGCATCGAGGTCACGTCGCCAGGTGTTTCTTGGATGGCCTCTCTCCCGCTTCCCTTGGGGGTTCCATCTGAGAGCCTGTCTGATGATGCTAGTTGGTGGGGTTAGATAAGGCACACCCTATGCAAACCATCTTCGCTTCCAGATTTCTGTTTCTATCGGAGGTTGACAGGTCCTTCTCCATAGGTCGGTGTTACTGATCGTGTCAGGCCAGCAAATGTGCAGAATCTTTCTGAGACAGGTGTTGATGAATGTTTGGATCTTTCGGGTGGAAGCTTTGGTTATCCTCCAGGTCTCTACCCCGTACAACAATACTGATTTCACATTAGAGTTAAACAGGCGGATCTTCGTGGTCATGGTAAGTTCTCTCGAAGCCCAAATGTTCTTAAGCTGGATGAAAGCAGCTCTTGCTTTGCCGATTCTTGCCTTAACGTCTTTATCAGTTCCACCCTGCTGGTGATGCTGCCTAGGTAGGTAAAGGACTGTACTTCCTCCAGAGAACTTCCATTCAGGGTTACTGGATTGTTGCAGCTGGTGTTATTTTTAAGAATCTTAGACTTTTCTGTGTGGATGTTGAGTCCGACTTGTGATGATGTGGCTGCTTATACAATGGTCCTCTCTTGCATCTGCTGTTGGTTGTGGGAGAGAAGTGCGAGATCGTCGGCAAAGTCTAAGTCTTCCAAATGATTCCACAGGGTCCACTGGATTCCAGTCCTGTGTTCACTGGTGGATGTCCTCATGATCCAGTCGATAACAATGAGAAATAGGAACGGGGATAATAAGCAGCCCTGTCGGACTCCCGTCTTCACTTGGAAGCTGTTAGTTAGCTGTCCTTGGTGGATCACTCTGCAGCTTCTTCCCTCATATGAGCTCTTGATCAGATTGATCACCTTGGCTGGGACGCCGTAGTGCCGGAGGAGCTTCCGCAGGGTCTCCCGATCCACACTGTCAAAGGCCTTCTCATAGTCGACAAAGTTGATGTACAAAGGTGTGTTCCACTCCAATGACTGCTCTACTATGATGTGCAGCGTTGCGATCTGGTTCGTGCATGATCTTTTCTGCCGGAAACCTGCTTGCTCGTCTCGTAATTGTTGATCGACGATGTCCTTCATCCGCTCTAGGAGGATCCTGTTGAAAACCTTGCCTGGCACTGACAATAGTGTGATGCCTCTGTAGTTGTTGCAGTTACTAAGATCCCCCTTTTTTGGAAGCTTAATTAAATAACCATCCTTCCAATCAGTCGGTATTTCTTCCTCCTCCCTGATCTTTTCAAAAAGGGGATACAGCATCTCCACCGATGCATCCAGTTTTACTTTCAAAGCTTCCGCTGGTATGTTGTCTGGTCCAGCTGCCTTCCCGTTTTTAACAGGGTAATAGCCTTCCTGATCTCCTCTCTGGTTGGCTTTTCGCAGTTAATGGGGAGATCTTCATTGGCTGGATTGATGTCTGGCGGGTTTGGTGGTACTGGTCTATTCAAAAGCTCCTTGAAATGTTCAGACCATCTATTAATCTGCTGCTCTACTCCTACGATAGCCCTTTCCTCCTTGTCTTTGACGGGTCGTTCTGGAGAACAGTTGAAGAACAGGTTTGAGGTGCTGCAAGAACTGCAGAAGGATAAGGGAGGAAGTAGTGTGCTGGTCAGTTGGCAAGCCGTAAAAGAGACACTAAGACCAACCTGTCAAGAAGTGGTCGGAATAAAGAAACACCATCATAAATAGTGGATTACAGCTGTGACCCTAGAAAAGATAGAAGAGAGGAAGGTAGCAGTCAACAACAGCAGGACTAGAGCAGCAAAAGCTAAGGCCCAAGAGGAATACGCGGAAGCTCATAAAGCAGTTAAAAAGAGTGTTAGAAAGGATAAGAAAGACTACATGGCAGTAGCAGGATATAAATGAAGAGCTAATTAGCAAAAACATATTTTTGTAATTGTAAAGATGTGATTTTTATGTTGTGCATTAAAGAGTGGAATTGCAAAAAAAAAAATGATTTATGGAAATTACTAAAACTGTTTGTAGTAGTTTTCAGAAATCATGTTGTATTGAAGACTTCAATTGTACAATATATATATATATATATATATATATATATATATATATATATATATATATATATATATATATATATATATATATATATATACATACCTGTGGATGAAAGGTCTGCAAAGAAATGCCAAGCTCCCTTTCAAAAGAACTTTGCAGTATTTACAATATTTAATAATAATTACATTTGTAGCTGCTGTATTGTGTGATTTATTTTGATACACTTAAAATAAATGTATTTGGTATTTTATTTTAAAATACATTTCATCGTATTTTTGTCTTGAGTTTTTTTTTTCTTTTTTTTTTGAGGTTAACTGATTTTGATTTTCCCTGTAGAGACAAACAGTGTCATACAAATGCAGTTATTTTTTAGAAAATGGAGTCTGACTGCTTTCTGTAAATCAGGCATTTGGTTTATTTGTATTACTGTTTGTTCAGTTATATATTTTATTATTGAATGCACATAGTTGTTACAATCAATACCAGTTGTCCTTGAATGTTTCCCTGGTAACATTGTTATTGTAACCAGTATGCCTATAATTACAGAAACTGATATGTTGTAATAACAGAGTTGAAACTGATGAATTCACAGGGATGAGTGAGCCATTCTGTAGTCCTCGGCAAACAGGATGTGAAACACAAAAAGTATCAGCTACATTATACTGAGATATGAAAGGACTAAGAGCCATATTGTTGTCTTAGCTTAGAATTCTGATCCATGTGGGTGGCAAAGAAAATCTTATTCTTGGCCTCAACAACTTATTAACCCTTGTGGGAGTCTTGGTGTGTGTTCTGTGAAACAGCAGCTCTAAAGATAAACCTGCTCAATGATTCCTAACAATCATAGCTGTATTAAGGCCTGAAGAGCATGTAAGCTTTTCCCTGGTACTTTTACACTCTTTATAAGGGGTCTGATGAGAGATTTACACCTGGTGTGCAACAGATAAGTTAAGCACTCTTTTTAAGAGACTAACTTCTCATATCAACCAACCTTTAAGGGTTTGAATGCCACAAAGATGAACACTGATGCCTTTTTTCCATTCTTAGCAGAGCACAACATAAACACAAATCTCAGGTTCCATGACTAGGATGGACAACAAGCCCACAGTTGATGAATTTCAAAATGTTTCTCCTAATTCTGTGGTGTATCGATGTCCGATGTGGAGAGAAAGGGGAATTTTATTGTTCAGTCATGGAAGAAACCATTTCTTAGCCCTGAATAGAGGCATGGAAGACAGTACATGCTTTAATTGGCACTGTGTCACTGGAAATTTACCCAACACAGGCACTCTTCAGTAATCTAAAGTTTAATAAAAGGTCACCAAATTATTTGAATGATGTTTTTAAAGAGAATATTTACTGTGCTTTCTCGTCCAAAGTGTGGTAGTGAAAAAGTCTTGTTGTAGCTTGTAATTGTTTTAAGTAAAGTCACTTTGCACTTTGAGATCCCATATTGGGATTGGTACTAGCTGTGTTCCAGGTCAGAGATTGCATCCTGATTGCCAAATAATTGTGAAATGGGATTTGGACATTAAACCCCCTTATAGAAGAATCCCTTTGTGTTTAGAACATTTTCTCCAACAATAAGTGCTTTTTAGGACGAACTAAACATTGGATTTTCAAAAGTATGTGAAGCCTCACATCATAGACCATTGATGACTAAAGACCATGTTGTTAAGTAAATGATTTATTAATTGGGTTGTCCTTGGTCATTTAAAGCTGCAAAAATTGCTTCATGCCACAGTGACTCGGTTGGTCTTCGAATGTGGCTTTTATGGGGTGAAGCCTCTGAATTGGATCAGATACTGGAATAGATTCAGTCTTGTTCTCTTAAAGAATATTTTACTCAAATGACAGTTGCCAGTTACTCACCCTCATTTTACTCCAAATACCTTTGCACCCATTTACGCTTGGTTTTAAGATGTGTCTTTGGTCAATCGGATCAAGGTCGGATCCGATCCGATTTTTGTCCATTGTCTCCCTCCTCATCAATCGGATGAGGAGGGAGACAATGGACAAAAAGAAACAAAAAATAAATAAATAAATATCATCGTCATACAGGCTTGGAACAAAATTCTGGTGAGTAAATAATGACATACATTTTTGGGTGAACTAGTGCTTTTATTTCTGTGGTGTATTAACGTTCACCTTGGAGACAAGGGGAATTTTAGTTTTGTCATGGAGAAAAGCATTGCCAATTTAAGCCTGCACTATATCCACAGTCTCCATTCAGCCCTCAGCACTGTCTAAACATGCAGGATCTGAATCAGCCCTTCATATCGGCGGGAGGAAATCACCTGGAAAGCAAGTGTTCTGGCTGGCTTCTATCTACAACGGAGAATGGAAGTAAACAAGCATGATAGTCAGCAGGAGAGGAAGGGAGGGGGAAACGAGATTTATCTGTTTGCATCATTTTTCTGAAAAACTCAGGCCATCAAGATGACTTTTTAGGAGGAAGTGGGCTTGTAAAACAAGCTTTTTTTCTTGTTCTTTGGTCTGAAATGTGGGTAGCAGGTTGTGATTGTAAGCATTTTATGTTTGGCATGCATGTGCATCAAACAAATAGGTAACGCTTTCTTTTACAACCCGCAAAGTACCGCGTAAGTACAGTGAAATTACAGTGTACTTTTCTGTACGTACTGTGTAAGTATAATGAACGTATGTGTAGGTATGAGGGAACAAACCGTAATGCTTGGGTAAAAAGGGGGTAACAACCAGATGTTCATCACGAAAATGACCGCGTAAGTACAGTGAAATAACGGTGTACTTTTCTGTACCTATAGTGTAAGTATAAATAACGTTTACGTAAGTATAAGGGAACAAACTGTAATGCTCGGGTAATAAGGGGATAACAACCAGATATTTAGCATAAAAGGTACCGCGTAAGTACAGTGAAATATGGTTGTACTTTTCTTTAAATTGCAAAAGAACAAACCATAATGTTTGCGTAAAAGGGGAGTAACAATAAGATATCCATCACGCAAAGAAGTATATTAAGTTTACGATGTACATTTCTTCAAGTATTGTATACATATAAAGAATTATGCAAGGATGGTGACAACCTATTGCTATCTGCAAATGTACTGTATATGCACCTGCGTGAGTACATTAGTATTCTTATTCAGTGCTTGGGTTTTATATGGGGTGTTTAATGAATAAAAGGTTTACAACCTGTGAAATTATGAACCCTTATTGTATACTGTATGTATTTTAAATCTGCAATTCAATATAAAATATATTTCCATACACTACTTACCTTATGTTTACTCGTCGATCTCACCAAAGCCATCAATGTCTCCATAACTCACTATCAACAAATAACTTTGCATGACATAGGCCTACCGTCAGGGTTCAATGCAGATTAAAACAGGCTCGCATCTTTACTGCTGTTGCACAGGGGGGCTAACTGTTGCATTTCAGTAAATGTATAGCTGATGCTTTATAGAAAAATCTAGTAATTTGGTCTTCAATCAATAAAAACTGCTGCTGTAGTTTACTCTGTTCTTAGTGTTCAAGTATACACTAGTATGTTAAGGTTCAGTTTCTTCCCTCTTTGTTCCCTGTAGTTAAAGGGTAAATACAGTATTTGTTCCCTCCTTGTTCCCTGTACTTACAGGGTAAATACCACATTTGAGGGTTGTAAATTAAAGTGAAGCTTTGTTCCTCCCTTGTTACCTGTACTTACAGGGTAAATACCACATTTGAGGGTTGTAAATAAAGTGAAGCTTTGTTCCTCTCTTGTTACCTCCTTGTTCCCTGTACTTACAGGGTAAATACCACATTTGAGGGTTGTAAATTAAAGTGAAGCTTTGTTCCTCTCTTGTTACCTCCTTGTTCCCTGTACTTACAGGGTAAATACCACATTTGAGGGTTGTAAATTAAAGTGAAGCTTTGTTCCTCTCTTGTTACCTGTAGTTAAAGGGTAAATACAACATTTGTTCCCCCCTTGTTCCCTTTAGTTTACAATGTAAAATCTTAAAGGCAGTGAAATAAATATACAAACACACAATATATTTCTTCTTTACTTTGTAACCTTTATTTTAATAAATAAGCATTTTAAAAGACTTCATATTAATCAAACATTGTCTTGTCTATCATTGCCTATACTCATTCATTTTCTCTTCGGCCTTGTCCTTTTGTTAATCTGGGGTCGCCACAGTGGAATAAACCACCATCTTATCCAGCATATGTTTTACGCAGTGGATGCCCTTCCAGCTGCAACCCATCTCTGGGAAACATCCATACACACTCACTCACATGCATTCACTACGGACAATTTAGTCTACCCAATTCACCTGTACCGCATGTCTTTGGACTGTGAGGGAAACCGGAGCACCCGGAGGAAACCCACGCGAACGCAGGGAGAACTCCATGCAGAAACCTTCTTGATGTGAGGAAACAGCACTACCTACTGTGCCACCGTGTTGCCACCCAGCTGCAACCCATCACTGGGAAACATCCATACATACTCATTCACACACATACACTACGGACAATTTTACCTTACCCAATGTCACCACATATTTTTGGACTTGTGGGAGCACCCGGAGGAAACCCACGCTAACATGGGGAGAACATGCAAACTCCACACAGAAATGCCAACTGACCCAGCCGAGGCTCGAACCAGCGACCTTCTTGCTGTGAGGCGATTGTGCTACCCACTGCGCCTGCCTATACTCAAACAGCTAAATAACACATTATTTCCTTCCCCCTTTTTTTCTGGCATCTCTTGCTTGCCTTCCTCTTCTGCTCTTCTCAGCTTCCACTGAGGACTCTGATGGTGAGTGGCTGATGAAATCCCATGGGTCTTGCTGCTCTGCATTTATATAAAATATATGAACAGACAGAAAGGCTTTTAGTAAGCTATAGACATGTTTATTTTCCTGTTTAATGTGTGTGTAGTGGTTGTCCAACAATTTCACACACTAAACATTTACAGATACCATACAGACACTATACATTACTATCAAACAAAAGTACTTTCATCAGATCATATGGGAGATTGTGATCATTTATAGTGATAATAATTAAAGCGCAGAGGGGAAAAGGCTTAAATAGTAGGCTACTGTGCTAAAGTCCTAGGCAAACGTTACTAGTAATTGGGTGGGGGGGGGGGGGGGGGGTGGTATTGATATATCAAACTGGCATGCTACAGAAAATATCAATTTACATTTCCAAACATTAATTTTGTCATTAACTTTGCTGTAATTAACGTATAAAGGGAGAAAATCGTCTGCACAGTCAGTATGACAACAGCCACAGAGATCTGACCTGCTCATCATCCAGTCTTTCTGGAATGACATGAAGAAACTAAATCCAGAGGAACTTTGGCAACATTTCTAAGATGTGCAAAGTAAACGACAGTAAACATTGGTAAATATTCGCTGCTGGCCGTTTAGATTCGGCCATGAACTAACGTTAATGTTACGCTAAAAACAAATGAAACAAAATAAATATAATCTGGTTAATGCACAATTTCTAATCGTAACAATAGCCTTATTTACTGACAACGATTTACTCACAGGTGTTACATGGTGACAAGACGGAGCAATTCCAAACGTCCCAAAAGTCTGAGCAAAACCTCGTGGCGTGCTGCTGCAGTTTGATTCGGATCTTTAGAGGCTTCTTGATTCACAACTCGTTTGAATCAACGAATCAGTAGGCGCGTACCTGAAGTGATACAATATCGCGAGATGGATTCAAATGCACACGGAGCTGTCTGTTGTTCTCGCGATGTTTTGATGTCACACTGATCGGTTTGTTGAAGACGAATCGATTCAACTCTCCGTCCTCCATTCCCAGAATTTCCTGTTCACGGCAGTACAAGGACGGCAGCGCGAGGTAAATAAAACAAGTATTTTTATGACGTTATGTACATAGAAGTGTTTGTTTAGGTTTTTGTTTATATCTTATGTTTGTACCTATTTTTAACAATTACACCCTTTTCACAACACTGTTATGACGCGTTTAACGATCATCAGGATCTAAAATCCTTGAGTTTTTTATATGATTTTTTTTATAAAATACCATTTATTTGTATCTACGTATGCATTATATAATATGATTGGATGTGCGAGGTGTTTCATACAGTGTCTATGGTCATGAGTAAATTAGAAGTTATTCTCTCTTCTTGCTGGCGTTATCAGTTTCACACTATTTTTTTATTTTTCTAATTGTCGAGACAACACCATCGTAAAGTTTTCATTTTATTTGAGCAAAGAAGATTGTAAAAAAATGTGTTGTACTTTCCCATTCACTGTGCTGAAATGTAAAAAGGGTCCATAACAGTACATCAACCATATTATGTTATCTTTCACTTTATTTAGGACTAATGATGGGTTAAGACATGTACTTTAATCAAAAACTAACCTTAGGGGTAGTTAACCCAAACGTTACATTTACTTACCATTTAATGAGTGACACAGAATTTAAATATGTACACTGAACTGCAAATAATCTTTACTTCAAAGTCTATACTGCCTGCACATATATTTAAGCCTTTTCCCCTCTGCGCTTTAATTATTATCACTATAAATGATCACAATCTCCCATATGATCTGATGATAGTACTTTTGTTTGATAGTAATGTATAGTGTCTGTATGGTATCTGTAAATGTTTAGTGTGTGAAATTGTTGGACAACCACTATACACACATTAAACAGGAAAATAAACATGTCTATAGCTTACTAAAAGCCTTTCTGTCTGTTCATATATTTTATATAAATGCAGAGCAGCAAGACCCATGGGATTTCATCAGCCACTCACCATCAGAGTCCTCAGTGGAAGCTGAGAAGAGCAGAAGAGGAAGCCAAGCAAGAGATGCCAGAAAAAAAGGGGGAAGGAAATAATGTGTTATTTTGCTGTTTGAGTATAGGCAGGCGCAGTGGGTAGCACAATCGCCTCACAGCAAGAAGGTCGCTGGTTTGAGCCTCGGCTGGGTCAGTTGGCATTTTTGTGTGGAGTTTGCATGTTCTCCCCATGTTAGCGTGGGTTTCCTCCGGGTGCTCCCACAAGTCCAAAAATATGTGGTGACATTGGGTAAGGTAAAATTGTCCGTAGTGTATGTGTGTGAATGAGTATGTATGGATGTTTCCCAGTGATGGGTTGCAGCTGGGTGGCAACACGGTGGCACAGTAGGTAGTGCTGTTTCCTCACATCAAGAAGGTTTCTGCATGGAGTTCTCCCTGCGTTCGCGTGGGTTTTCTCCGGGTGCTCCTGTTTCCCTCACAGTCCAAAGACATGCGGTACAGGTGAATTGGGTAGACTAAATTGTCCGTAGTGAATGCATGTGAGTGAGTGTGTATGGATGTTTCCCAGAGATGGGTTGCAGCTGGAAGGGCATCCACTGCGTAAAACATATGCTGGATAAGATGGTGGTTTATTCCACTGTGGCGACCCCAGATTAACAAAAGGACAAAGCCGAAGAGAAAATGAATGAGTATAGGCAATGATAGACAAGACAATGTTTGATTAATATGAAGTCTTTTAAAATGCTTATTTATTAAAATAAAGGTTACAAAGTAAAGAAGAAATATATTGTGTGTTTGTATATTTATTTCACTGCCTTTAAGATTTTACATTGTAAACTAAAGGGAACAAGGGGGGAACAAATGTTGTATTTACCCTTTAACTACAAGTAACAAGAGAGGAACAAAGCTTCACTTTAATTTACAACCCTCAAATGTGGTATTTACCCTGTAAGTACAGGGAACAAGGAGGTAACAAGAGAGGAACAAAGCTTCACTTTAATTTACAACCCTCAAATGTGGTATTTACCCTGTAAGTACAGGGAACAAGGAGGTAACAAGAGAGGAACAAAGCTTCACTTTAATTTACAACCCTCAAATGTGGTATTTACCCTGTAAGTACAGGGAACAAGGAGGTAACAAGAGAGGAACAAAGCTTCACTTTAATTTACAACCCTCAAATGTGGTATTTACCCTGTAAGTACAGGGAACAAGGAGGTAACAAGAGAGGAACAAAGCTTCACTTTAATTTACAACCCTCAAATGTGGTATTTACCCTGTAAGTACAGGGAACAAGGAGGTAACAAGAGAGGAACAAAGCTTCACTTTAATTTACAACCCTCAAATGTGGTATTTACCCTGTAAGTACAGGTAACAAGGGAGGAACAAAGCTTCACTTTAATTTACAACCCTCAAATGTGGTATTTACCCTGTAAGTACAGGGAACAAGGAGGGAACAAATACTGTATTTACCCTTTAACTACAGGGAACAAAGAGGGAAGAAGCTGAACCTTAACATACTAGTGTATACTTGAACACTAAGAACAGAGTAAACTACAGCAGCAGTTTTTATTGATTGAAGACCAAATTACTAGATTTTTCTATAAAGCATCAGCTATACATTTACTGAAATGCAACAGTTAGCCCCCCTGTGCAACAGCAGTAAAGATGCGAGCCTGTTTTAATCTGCATTGAACCCTGACGGTAGGCCTATGTCATGCAAAGTTATTTGTTGATAGTGAGTTATGGAGACATTGATGGCTTTGGTGAGATCGACGAGTAAACATAAGGTAAGTAGTGTATGGAAATATATTTTATATTGAATTGCAGATTTAAAATACATACAGTATACAATAAGGGTTCATAATTTCACAGGTTGTAAACCTTTTATTCATTAAACACCCCATATAAAACCCAAGCACTGAATAAGAATACTAATGTACTCACGCAGGTGCATATACAGTACATTTGCAGATAGCAATAGGTTGTCACCATCCTTGCATAATTCTTTATATGTATACAATACTTGAAGAAATGTACATCGTAAACTTAATATACTTCTTTGCGTGATGGATATCTTATTGTTACTCCCCTTTTACGCAAACATTATGGTTTGTTCTTTTGCAATTTAAAGAAAAGTACAACCATATTTCACTGTACTTACGCGGTACCTTTTATGCTAAATATCTGGTTGTTATCCCCTTATTACCCGAGCATTACAGTTTGTTCCCTTATACTTACGTAAACGTTATTTATACTTACACTATAGGTACAGAAAAGTACACCGCTATTTCACTGTACTTACGCGGTCATTTTCGTGATGAACATCTGGTTGTTACCCCCTTTTTACCCAAGCATTACGGTTTGTTCCCTCATACCTACACATACGTTCATTATACTTACACAGTACGTACAGAAAAGTACACTGTAATTTCACTGTACTTACGCGGTACTTTGCGGGTTGTAAAAAAAAGGGTTGCCAACAAATACACTGTTGTTTTAAGTATTGTACTTGCTTAACCTTCAAAAAGAAATACTAGTTTTATATATCTTCTACTTAATGGTAATCCTCAAAACCAAACATTTATGCTATACTTTTTGCTGACTTGTGAATAAAACTTCAAGACCTTATATATTTCTAATGCAATAATGAAGAAGATATGAAGTAACGTTTCTGATTTTTTATCTTATTTTTATTTTTTGCTTGCACACCTCTTGGGTCTCGCCATCTCATGATCACTCTGTGAAGTGCCTTATAGTTGACCTAATCATTCCCAGCCCAACTCCATTACAGTGCCCCTGCTTCTGTTACTACTCATCTTGCTCCAGCTGGAATTCAAATTGGTGATTCCAACATGAGATGTGGGTTCACTAAATACAAACAACAACATTCAACAACACAGCCTCTAGCATTTATAAGTATTAAATCCCTTAAAATTGAAGGAGGTTTAATACATGACTCTTGCTAGCTAACATTGCTAGCACCAATGTAACCTCTATGATTCTATTAAATTTGCTCCAAATGAAAATGATTCCAGCATGAGGGCATCACGGTGGCGCAGTGGGTAGCACAATCGCCTTAAAAGCAAAAAGGTCACTGGTTCAAGCCTTGGCTGGGTCAGTTGGTATATTTGTGTGGAGTGTGCATGTTCTCCCCAGGTTTCCTCCGGGTCCTCCGGCTAAATTGTCCGTAGTGTATGTGTGTGAATAATTTCTACTGAAGACCCTTCTGAAAAAAAACTGTTTAAACCAGCCCAGGCTGGTTGGCTGGTTTTAGCTGGTCAACCAGGTTGGTTTTAGAGGGGTTTTGGCAATTTCCAGGCTGGTTTCCAGCCATTTCCAGCCTGGTCTTAGCTGGTCAGGCTGAGAGATGACCAGCTTAAACCAGCCTAGCCAGGCTTGGAGCCCAGCCAAAACCAGCTATTTCCAGCTGGTTTTAGCTGGATTTAGCTGGTCATTTTCCAGCCTGACCAGTTAAGACTAGGCTGGAAATGGCTGAAAACCAGCTTGGAAATGGCCAAAACCCCTCTAACAACCAGCCTGGTCAACCAGCTAATAGCAGCCAACCAGCCTGGGCTGGTTTAAGCTGGATTTTTTAGCAGGTCAAGTTGCAGCTGGAAGGGCATTCGCCACGTAAAACATATTGCTGGATAAGTTGGTGGTTAAATCTGCTGTGGTAACCCCTTATTAATAAAGGGAATAAGCTGAAAAGAAAATGAAAAGATTTTAGCACGTGAAGCTGGCACACTATAGTAAGAATGCTAAAAATTGTGCCGGTGCCGAGTAAAATTTACTAACCTACCTAAACTTTTACTAGGTCACAGCACAAATGTTGCCCCTCTGATCCTATTCAACTATCTTCAAATTGGATTTGAACCAGCAATTTCAACATGTAATGCTAGCAAGGAATCTAGCGTTCATAGCCTCCTGCCTTAGCTATGACTGTGCCTCCTGAGATCAAAGTAGCAAATTTTACTGCATAGCTCTTACCACCTGGGCTCCATCACACGTAACCCACTAAACTTATGGGCTACGGCACCAGTGTGACCTCTCTGATTCTACTTCAGCTGTTCCAACTGAGATTTAAACTAGCAATATTGGCATGAGAGTTAGAAGCATGCATAGTATCTGCCACTAGTACAACTCTTGAGATTTACAACATATAATGCTAGCTGGTTTGTTTTAGTTTGTTGGTTCAATAGAGCAATTGAGACCTATATGTCAAGTTTCCTATGAGGAGCTTATGAGCCTCATGAGGAGCTAGTGAAACATCTTTCTTTCCAGGACAGATTGCAGAGTTTTGGCACAAAGTAGCAGGGGTGAGGCCGGCCGGACGGTCCTTCCTTCATGCATATGCAGGCACATCCTGAGAAAGAAGCTTGGCTGAGTATCAGGGGAGCACTACAAAGGATTGCTGCTTGACAAGAGGCTGAGCTCCCTGCCAGCCAGGAGGGTTACAAAGTGGTCCAGAGGGCTCCAGAAATGTTTGCTAAGATCTAAAGTAGTTCTCTAAAGCTCTGTTTACATTTCATTCTCTTGCACAGCTGAAAAGTACATATCAGTTTTTTTTTTACCTTCTATTTCCACTGTCCTTCTATTTTCTTTCTCTTTTGGCTCTGAAAGCTTCATTCTGCCTTTTGCTCACTGAATGTGTAGTAGAGGAAATTATCTGGTTTAATGGGATTAATAGTTAGCTTGTTATAAAACTTCTATTGATACACAGACATGATCTCATACTTGTTGAATGTTTATGTATACTTTACTTGAAATCCAATAAACGTACATTGAAATAAATTAAAAATAATTCCACTACTTTCTACTTTGGTTAGTTTTAAACACATTGCTAAATGGTTATCTCAGAGATTCTGTTCCTTCTGTTGAAAGTCTGGTCACCCAAAGCTCTGGCCCTGTGAAAACATTCATTCATTCATTCATTCATTCATTCATTTTCTTTGCAGCGTAGTCCTTTCATTGATCAGGGGTCACCACAGCGGAATGAACCGCCAGCTTAGCTAGCATATGTTTTACGCCATGGATGCCCTTTCAGCTGCAACCTATCACTGGGAAACACTCATACACACTCATTCACCACATACACTATGGACAATTTAGCTATAGCACATGTCTTTGGACTTGTGGGGGAAACCGAAGCACCCAGAGGAAACCCAAGCCAACATGGGGAGAACATGCAAACTCCACACAGAAATGCCAACTGACCCAGTTTTTTAGTTATTATTTGTTATAATTGTTTTATTTGTTTTATTGTGTTTATTAAAGTCTTTTAAGGATAAATTAAATTTGATCAATATAAAATATTTTAACTCATGAAACCAACTCATTAATGGCAAACCAGTTAAATGTTTTTAAATGTTATGTGGTGTTATCATTTAAATAATTTCTTTACAGCATGGATCGCAAACCATACATTTAACTTTTTTTCTCTTTTTTTTCAGTTATATCAATTTAATTCATGATATTTGGGTTTATTTGTGTTTGGTTTATTTTATACTTTTTTAAACTTTATTTTATTAATTTTACAATTAAAAAAGTGATAATAATGTTTTTTTCTGTGTAAACGTTGTAAAGATGTAGTGTTTTTATTACTTTGTAATGTACATTCTACTGTAGAATAGGAACAATTTTTGACATTTCTTCTAAGTAAACCAAACCTTTTTTTTTTTTTTTTTTTTTTAAACTCTGTCTCGAGTTTCAGTATTTACATAAATGATGACAATAGATTTTCCCACTCAAAATGACCAAATACTCTGGAAATGAAGTGAAATTGACATTGTATTGAAAAAATAGGGAGTGTTACCATTGAATAAATAAACTCCAGACAACAAAACCCAATGCTTATGACAAGTACAAATAATTTAAGTGGTGCAAATGGATTCTATTATGCCTTTCTGCGTGCAGCTCTGGTTTAGGATGTATTATATTATTTCTGGTTTTAAGTCATAATGTAATCCATCCCTCAAATCTGTGTGAATTGATGGCTGGTTTAGAGGAATCACATAAACAGTAGCTGTCCTGCTGAGATGAACCTGATCCAGGTTAAGCTCCCATTCCTTAAAGAGCCTCTATTATACATTAAAAGGGGTCATATTTTGGTTTTGGGGGTCTCCAACAACAATCTGATATGCATGCAAGGTCAAAAAACACTTTCATTGTCTGTTAATAAGCATTTATTTTTACCTAATTATTATCCCAACGACTCCCATATGATTTAAGTGATTAATTTGTTCCCAACCCCCTCCTTAGCAAGAGGCTAATTTGCGCTGATTGGTCCAATGACCCAGTCTGTTGTGATTGGTCGACTGTGTTCACCGTGACACCGAGAAAAATACCCACCACAGCTTATCAACAATATTGAGGTAGGAATAGTGTATGTGTGAGCCAAATGCAGGAGTGCATTAAAGCAATGCAGTTAAACACCAGCATATTACTTTATTATTAACCATAAGTAAAAACAGTGACACACATTAAGTATTTATCCACACAGCAGAAAAAGCTGAAACTTGACCACCACACGTGTATAGGACCAGCTGATGGTGGCCATAGCAACGACAAATGGCAGTGGAATGCAAGCTCACAAACGCATTTAAATCTGTAAATAAAGTAGCACGCTTCGCGTTTTCAACGTGGCTTTAAACGCAATATAAGAATATAAAGACTAAACTAGATTACAAGCGTTTACAAGTAACAAAACACAATTAAATACATAATTTGCAAGCTAGAGAAAACATTTTAATCGACCATTCTAATCGCACTTACTTGCACTTGTGAAATGGGGAAAGGAACAATAGTCATTTCTAATCCTTTTTTTAATAACTGGCCAACAAATCCCCTGTTGTAAGCATGTAGGTTGCTGAAGCACTCATCAGAAAAAGGACAGGAACACAGCACAAGGCTGGGGCTGTAATGCTGAGGTATTTTTGCAAAAATAAACTTCAACCACTGATTATTTACAGCCTCATCTTTGGGTAGGGAAAATAACTTTAACTTTGCCTCACACTTCAGAGCACATCGTCTTCGTCACTTGTTTCAGCCGGGATCTGCCACGGTGTTTGTCTTCCTCTTTTTCGTTCTACAATGTTTATGGGCGAGGCCGGGAGTTACAATGTTCCTGGGTCTGTGCATGCAACAAATGGTCAAGGCTTTAGTTCCATATCAAAGTCACAGCTAAAGACTCGTTACATCTGTGATTCATTCGAACCACTAGGAGTCAACTCTTTTGTAGATAAATAAATAGTTTTAAACATGGTGCACTTTCAGATTTAAGCCTTAGCTGGATATTTCACTTAGAGCCGTGTTACACACTGCATGGAAGGTCATTTACAAAAACCCATAATAGGGGCTCTTTACACGGAAGAGATTTTTAGGCTGCTTGTGGGAGAATGTGGCTGTTGGGGGTTTGATTGGGATTTCTTGTTCCCTTCACAAACCGGCTTTTTATGGCTGTCAAGAGGTTCCTCTTTGCTCATTGTTTATTGCCTTTGTTTAAATGGGCACCCAATTAGCACCAAGATGACAGCAGAACCCCACCAGCACCTTTCAGGATTGGGCTTCCTGCTCGTAGATTTATGCGCGCACACACACACAAACACACAGAAAAAAAACAGACACACAGTCTAAACAGAAATTATTATGGGTAAAACAGGCACATCTTTTGTGTTTGTGAAGCAGAAAGGAAAGAGTTGTATCCATTGTGAAAAGGATGGAATGGCCATCAGTATTGTGTTTTTATGAAGGCCATACCAGAGTAGTTTTTGTACTATTTACACTTAAGTTTGGGGTCATTAAGATTTTTAAATGTTTTAAAATAAGCTTATCCCTCTCACCAAAGCTGCATTTATTTAATCAAAAATAGTACAAAGTGTAAAATTGTGAAATGTTATTGCACTATAAAATAACTGTTCAAAAAAAGTTTATAATTTAATTTAATAATTTATTCCAGTGATTTAAATGATGTATTTTCACCTTCATTACATAGTCTTTAGAGTTACATGGTCCTTCAGAAATCACTCTAATATTTATTATTATTATTATTATTATTATTATTATTAATTGTAATAGTAATACAAGCAACAATGACTGGATGAATAATTATGGCTAATTATTTTTTTGTTGGTGAAGCAGAAGGGACTGAGTTGTACCTGTCCTGAAAGAAGGCTGGTTTTCCACCAACTGGCCACAGGAACGAAGTGCTCTGATAAAAGCGCGATCCTCCCAAACACAGAGGTATTACTGGAATTTGCACCTGTTGCAGGGTGAGCCTGTGTGATCTGTTCCAGTGTCCTAAATGATGACCGCTGCTGGTCACAGCATTGCAATTCATATTTGGTAATACAAAGAGGGAGATGAGGAGAAAAAAGTAATCATTGCAGCTTGAATTTAAGTCAATTTTACTGCTGCTGTTTTTCTGTCAGTTTGTCTAAAACATCCCTTTATTTAATTTACTTAAACAACGCATTTAAAAACAAGTTTACTTGTTTATCTAAATACACCAATGCAAAAATGGAAAACAAGGAAACATAAAACTTGATTTAATTATATCTATAAATTTTAGCTGTCACTTAACCTACTTAAACCATTTAACATTTTATTTTAAAACAATCTAAATAATTATTCAAGATACCAAATTATAGATTTACATTCATTTTAGATTAATAAAATAAAGGAAAAATAAAACATATTTGTCAAAAATAAAATTCCCAAATCTTACCTACAGTATGTCTTATACTCCAAAACAAAAAAATAATAATTTTGCTGCCAGTACAAACTACTTGTGCAAAATGAGCTGAAACTGAATTGTTTTATGTTTAATCCATTTAAATTTGTTAAAATAATTACTTCACCTTAATTAATTTGTGTTGTGACAGCATGAGGGAATTGTAAGGAGCCCAGCATTTTTACAGTGTATGTATCTTATGTATTTATTTACATATTTACCCTAAAATCTATTTATGTTCTTCGAAGGTATAAACTTTTGTGTTGACTTTTTGATTTTTTTGGAAATTCCACTTGAACTGAACATCCTGCTTAATTTTGAATGAGCCATGATGAATCTGTAGACATGATTTTTCTTCTTTTTTGGACATCATCAGAATCCCACTTTAATTGCTAAACAGACATTTCTCTACGAGTCTCTGATTTGACTACCCCCCTCAGTAGTGCGCAGAGTCTGCCAAGTGCCCTAACGGTGGTCATACTGAGCCCTGCGGCAGCTGCTTTCATTCTCAATTGACAGCCTCTATTGTAACACAGGGCCAATAATGTCTTCTTTCAACTGGGCCTTCATAAACAGCCAGGTGTGAGAGAAAAAAAGCACAGGACTGCTACTTGCATCCATTTTCATACCAAAACTCAGAAACATTAGAATCATCCAAAGATGTGATCAAGCCCAGTGCTTGAGCAGTTGGTTTTCAGCAGTTCTGCAGTGTGGTAATTATTTCCTGTACCAAAAAAAAAAAAAAAAAAAATCCAAATGAAAGAGCTCTGATTCTCATGCCAATCACAAATTGTACAACCCGCATTGCTTCCTTTGCTCCAAGGATGAAATTAGAATTAAAAAGCCACAGCCATTGAGTTCTTTTCTTACCACCCGTCGATGGGTTTTGCACAAAGAGAAATGTGAATGGAGTGTATATTGTTTGTGTGAGGTCCCTCTTCACCTCAACCTAATTCATTTATTGTCAAGGATTTACTGTTAAGCTTGTAAATCTGTTATAGCAATAGTCAATTTTTAATATGCCAATTTTGCACGATCTGCTAATTGAATATCATATAAATTATCTTTTGAGTCACGTGAAGATCTAATTTGAAATATTCAATGTAATTAATATTTATCAGAAGTATTTCTGGGTGATTCAGTATATTTCATTTGTTTACATTGTTAAAAGAGAAAATGTTTGGTTTTTACTTGCCTTTTTTAACTGATTTTTTTTTTTTTCATACATTTTATTTGTTGACTTTATTTATTTTATTCATTGGCATTTTTTTTTTTCAATGAAGTGAGTGATAAGTGAAAAATTACATGTCTTTAAAGGGGTGGTCAATCAGCTATTGTTGAATTCTTGATTGTTTTATTTGATTTATTTTTATTATTATTCTTAAATACAGTTTGAGGAATTCCTGGTTCTATGAATTCCCTCCCTAAAAATATACACAGTGGGCTCTGATTGGTGCATTCTGATTGGCTAGTGCATCTGGTTTATGGGTTGCTCTGTAAAATGTTCATGCTTAATTTAAATAAAAGCAAACTTTTATTTTACCACACCACTGCACCCTGTCATCGTACCTTGTGTTCTCACTCTCTCCTCCAGTTCCGTTACAGATTACCTTCAGTTACGTGCTTTTATTTTTCTGTCACGGGTAGAAAAAGGAGTGAACTTAAAGTATTTATTGAGGAGTGAGTCTTTACAAACAAAGGAAACCTTATCGGGTGAGTGCCGGGGAAGTGCCGTGGAAACAAATTTAAAATAACGGGATACTCGTTAACTGGCAGACCTGGGGCCTGTTTCAGAAAGGAGGTTAAGTGAAAACTCAGAGTATTTTAACCCTGAAATGAGAGAAAATCTGAATTTTCCGTTTCAAAATGGCAGGTTTGTTAAACTCGAGAAAGCAGTCAAGCCTGTTTCTGAAAGAAAGGTAACTTTAACTCAGAGTCAGTTACTGTGGTAACCTACTCTGTGAATCTAACCTGGTCCAGAGCAGGTTTTATTCTCTAAGCTCTGAGTTTCTGTCGGTCTCCTCCCCTGTTTTAAAGATGAAGCAGTATTTCTCGCCTTAGCCTTACGTTTCCACACACCTATTTTAGAGCTCATTTTGGAGATGTGCATAAAAACGATTGATGGAAACGTTGTGATTCACATGACTTTTGAAAATATGCATAAAAAACATGCGCATAACTGAGTAGGATAAACTTTTATTTGATAAGAAAAGATGCATATAAACTACAAAGAAAAAACTAAACAAAACAAAAAAAAGGTTTGTTGGAGATGATGATGAAAATGTGTGTGAATGGACAAACCAGCAGGCTGAGCACACTGTAACACATCTTAAATGTTGTTTTTTTGGTCATTCTAAAATGCCTTAACTGTTTCAGTATTACTGTATATTATTAATTACCTCCGAGCGTTTGGAGGAGCGTGTCAAGAGTTTCCGCATCTCATGGCTTCAAACGCCCCCACGTGTTTATTGTGTGTCAACATTGTCTTCTGAGGCGCAAGTACATTTATTTAATAAAAAATAACAGCTTCTTCTACCGCAGTAAATTCTGTTTTTACTGTTGATATTTGGCGTTAATTAGGAAGTGACTATTTTGTTCTCTTTGACTTGTTGGATGGAAACGCTGCATTATTCACATCTTTTAGGCGTTATTCCAGTTTTGCACAAATTTATGTTATATATTTTGATGGAAACACAGCTACTGCCTACATTTTTGTCACACACAGAACAAAGTCACGTACGAGGATGGCTTGTTTTTTTTTCATAAATAATTAGCTTAACCTTCGACTGTACTTTAACTAGATTATTGGGATTATGATTATTTCTAAAATTATTTTAGTACTGCTTACCTTATAAATGTTATATCAACCTCTACCACTTGATCAACAAAAAGGCAGAGACACAAGTGCACTTTTAAATCTATTAAAACTGATCAATGTGTATAAAAGTTTAGAAACATTTTATAAATGTCACATTACATTACTTATTTTATTATACTTAAATATTTAAATACTTTAAATTAGAAATTATGCATTAACTTGAGCAGCTGTTTTCTCACGCTAACTGTCTCTGTTTCACTGATGGTTTAAATTTATACGCTCATATTTACTATAACTTTGCATGAGCAGATCAAATTCAGCCGGAGAAAGAAATGCTGATCTCTTTTTTTAAGATGTGTCCATTGTCACTCATAATATCTGCACTCCATTGATAATGCCTATTTATAGTCACGGTGTGCACGCTTAACTCTGAGTTGGTCTACTCAAAGTTGATTGATCAGCTATTCTGAAACCGAAAACTCAGAGATTTTAATCTCTCGGTAAATCAACTCAGAGTTCAAGTTTAAACTTTGAGTTGTTTGAACCGCCTTACTGAAACAGGCCCCTGGATACAAGTATGAGGTGAGTAACAGCAAGATATGCACACACACCATTGATAACATACTGACAAACACAAAGGGAAATGACATGCTGTAAATAGAAAAAAAGGAATGAGAAACAGGTGGAGCAAATTAGCTCAAATAACCTGTGCCTCCGTGACTGAGAATAAAAGCAGGTAACTGAAGGTAATCTGTAACACAGAACTAGAGGAGAGAGTGAGAACACAAGGTACGGTGACACTTCCATTCACCTAAAAATGTTTGCTGACTGGTTCTGTAAAGCCAGTCAAATTTGCATTACACACATACTGTATAAAAGGGCATATACTGTATGAAACATATATCAAATATAGCCTATTGGTTATAATTTTATATGTTTGTTTGTTTGTGTTTGTTTTTACGCAGTTTCAATGGTTGAAAAAAAATGTAAGTGCTATTGTTGCAGTATTTTGAAATGTTGCATATGTAAAATACATTATATATGTAAATTCAAACTTGTATGTGAATATTGTATATTACATATGAACTTGTATGCTCATATATGCACTTATTTCTATGCATCAGATATGGAATGGTCTTTACTTGCTGTTTGTTGTAGATCTTATGGTAACACTTTTTTTGATTGTCCATTTTGAGTATTAGAAGACTGACTGCTTTATATCTGTTGATACTGCTACTTCAACAGACATTTAACTGACTATAAGGTACATATTAACTTACACTAACTCTAACCCTAACCCCAACCCGACATTTTACAGATAATCTAATAAAAAATGAGTTAGCATGTAGATGCAATGTAACTTAAATTCAACAAACGGACCATCAAAATAAAGTGTGACTGATTTTATTTGTCACATACAGAGTCATGCACAGTATGATATGCAGTGAAATGCTCACACAACCGTTTGTGACTTTAGAATTTTAACAACAGTAAAAAAAAAAATAAGAATCTAAAATTATAGAAATATAAATTCAAAATATATGAAAATAAAAGCAAATTTAGACTATTTATACAGTAGAGTTGATCTTAAAGTAAATTCTAAAAATGCAAATATCTCTTTGTGCAATGAACTTCGTACAATGTTACTTTAATGTTGTTGTTTATGCTTAACCAGCAACCTTACATATGAACACAAGTTCAGAAAATGTAAGTGTAATGATAATCAAGGCCTTTTTAAACATGGTTAGCTTTGTCCCCGGATGTTTCACCTTATCATCTCCTCTCCCATCCAGCTGTCCACCCTCACTGATGCGTTCAGACATTGTTTTCTACTAGTTTCCTTATCATTGCCCTGAGCAGAGCCTGTGAGGTTGCGTGGGGGGCAAACATGATCAAGATAACCACACACACCAAACACGAATTTGGTCTGTCAATGAGCCGCTCGCGACATGCTTTAAGGGATTAGACTCAAGCAGCCATTTCAGGATGTCCAAGTGCGGACAGGGCCTCCTCACATGAGGATTTGCCTTTTCTGTCTTGTTCCTGCTTTTCACCTCTGGGCCTGAGAGGATTAAACTGTGCTTCCGGACGCAGAGCATTATTTGTCTGAGATGAGAAAGCTGAAGGAAGTAGTGAGATCTAGTGGTCCCTAAAGACAAATATCCGATCAGATTTGCTATAGTTTACTGAAAAGGGGAAGTTTCTATCTAGGGTGAGTAAAAGTTCAAATGATGTCCACCAAATGCACCCCATTTGCTTATATTTTGAAGTCTTGTTCACAAATGCATAAAAAAACTACACAATTAAATTGAGAGAGGGTCTAAATGCAGATTTTAATTTCCAAAATGGACAACAGTCTTTTTTTATTTTTATTTAATGTAATTTTTTGAAGTTAATTAGAATTACATTTTATGATGCTTTCAGTAGTTGAGCCCAAATATGATGGAGATGAATTGTAACTCTTTTAAGAGGTGCTTAAGGTCTTTTTTAATATATTTAGGTAAATGTGAGCCCTCAGTCCATTACAGTATGTCCTAACTACATGTAACGCAACACTAAACATGTTAAAGTTCACTTATTACATGTTGCAAAGCTGTTTTTGATGAGCAAATTTTACATTTTAAACATTTTTATTTCTGCGACGTCTTGACTGAAACAACAGGATAAACTACTATGAATATGATCAAATTGGGTGATTATTATGTGCTTTATTCAATGTTAAATGTTACCAGGATATATTTGAATATAATTTTATGTGACAATTATTGTCATATTAGAAGAGACCTCAGATCTTGAAAATAGAATAACTATTAAACATACACTCTCCGGCCACTTTAGTAGGTACATATTATTAGTGCCGGGTTGGATCCCCCTTTGCCTTTAGAACGGCCTTAATCCTTTGTGGCATAGATTCAATAAGGTACTGAAAATATTCCCCGGAGATTTTGATCATTATATATATATGATAGCATAACGCAGGTGCTGTAGATTTGTCAGCTGCACATCCATGATGTGAATCTTCCGTTCCACCACATCCCAAAAGTGCTTTATTAGATTGAGTTCTGGTGACTGTGAAGGCCATTTGAGTACAGTGAACCCATGTCATGTTCAAGAAACCAGTCTGAGATGATTCGCGCTTTATGACGGTGCGTTATCCTGCTGGAAGTAGCCATCAGAAGATGGGTACACTGTGGTCATAAAGGTATGGACATGGTCAGCAACAATATGTAGGTAGGCTGTGGCATTGACACAATGCTCAATTGGTTCTAATGGGCCCAAAGTGTTCAAAGTGTAATGGGGTGATCCCCAAAGGGGAGGGGTTTCCCAATGTATGTGTGTAATGGGGGATCCCCAAGGGCAAGGGGTTTCCCATTATGCATAGGTGAATGGAGTCGGAAATTACGCTCAACGCCCCTTTAAAAGTGCGGAGGTTTCCCTTTGCTTCCGTTTCTTTCTGACATGGAATAGTGGCGGGGTGTTGAGTGTGTCCAAACTTTTGGTGTACGTTAAGCATTAAGCATTGAGCAGTAAGCCTGCAGTGTTCATAGAAACCTGTGCAAGGTTGGATTTCTGTAATTCTGCTTATAATTTATGGGCCTGCGGAAGTGCAATCGCATCCGCGTGGAACGGTATGTTTTTGTTTGTCTCCGATTATTTCTAGTGAGTTTTAATGCTGTTAATTATTAGTAAATAATTCTTTTAGCTGCATCCATTAAAGTGAACCTGTATTTTGTTATATTTAGTAAAGTACAGGGCCCAGTCACACAAGAAAATATGCCCACACCATTACACCACCACCACCAGTCTGAACCGTTGAAACAAAGCAGGATGGATCCATGCTTTCATATTGTTGACCCTCCCAACTGAATGTCGCAGCATAAATCGAGACTCATCAGACCAGGCAATGTTATTCCAATCTTGTATTGTCCAATTTTGGTGAGCCTGTGAATTGTAGCCTTAGGGTGTTTTCACACCTCTGAATCAATTAATTTGTTTAGAAATGGGAATTAAAATTGTTACTTTGTTGCTTTTTGTTCTTGGTGTGGTTCTCTTTCACATGGCAAAGTTTCTAAAAGAACCAAAAATAGCTAAAACAAGTCATGTGTGAGTAAACTCTCCTCACATTGGTCAGAGTTTCAAGGTTTATTTTGCAGAGTCCCACTCAGCTGTCAGGAGCGGTTGTGGTTTGGTAGTGTTTGACAGGGTGCACGCTACGTGTCTGAAGAGCAAGGAGGGATGCGGGTGGGAGAGGTGAGAAGGGTGCACAACGTATTTGAGGATCAGGAGGGAGATGCGTGATTACCAGGAGATTATCACTCCTTTGCGGGGATCCGGGAGTCTCCCGCAAATGCACAGATGTACCGCAAATGCATGTAACTTACAGACTTGGGATGTCTAGAATGACCTCCCGCCGTACTCATAATTCTCTCTTCATATAGCCGTATGCCTATTAAATATCCATAAAACACTGTGATATAGCCGGGCTCGGATCGTATCGCTTTCTCATTACAATCGATCCGCTCCAGAGTTCGTTTCAATCAAGCCGAGACCACCTCAATCAGGCGATCTCGGACCGATTGATTTGGCGTGGATCTGAGCGCGATCGCTGGATTCATATATGCTAAACGAACGCGTGCTAACTGGGCAAACTAGACAGGTTCCGAAACAAAAGTCTAGGTGTGAAAGCACCCCTAGTTTCCTGTTCCTTGCTGACAGGAGTGGCACCTGGTGTGGTCTTCTGCTACTGTAGCCCATCTGCCTCAAGTTCGACCTGTTGTGCGTTCAGAGCTCTAACATACTTTTTTTTATACTTTTTCATACTTTTGTATACTTTTTCATTCTCTTTAAACCCTAGAGATAGTTGTGCTTAAAAATCCCAGTAGATCAGCTGTTTCTGAAATACTCAGACCAGCCTGTCTGGCACCAGCAACCATGCCATGTTCATAGTCACTTAAATCACTCCACACATCCTTTTAATGAGGTTTAATATTTATGAATTGTATTATAAACCTGTGTCTGACTTCAAACAAAGTAAAAGTCCCCTGCTCTTTCTCACCTATATGATGTGTGATATAAACTTCTTGTCTGCTATAAGTACAGGACACTTTATTCTAGCTGAACCCCAAAAGTGATGCCTAAGATCAGATCAGGACTTTCATTTTATATTCAGCTTGAAGGTTTGAGAAATAATGTGGTTTATCTTGCAAGTAGATCCCCATATTAATAAAAATTAAGAGGCTCCTCAGGCCTTCAAATTTCAAACAATGGTAGATTCTTGGTCATACTGATTTGTGACCATTCATGTGACATAAAATGCTGAATATGACCTAGTTTTATGTTGTCTCATTCCTAGAGTCTTAGAGGATGGGAGTTTTCTTGTCCTTGAGGAATTCCTTTCTGTTTTCCGCCCTTCACTCTGACAATGCACCGATTCAAAGCCTGTTCCATTGGAGATAGTGGTTCACACTAATGACCCTTGCTTGAGGTGCCTTTTCTGCAGTGTAAGAATGTTGCAGAGCATTTCTCTGTCTCTTTTGCAGCTGCTTCCCATCTGCTATATATGCAAGATTAGTATCGCTTTATTCTTACATGTGTGGCTCCAATAGGCTAATAATTTACACATGCTGTCATGCCACACTGTACTTTGCTGTTTCTTTAGCTCTGAGATAAGAGCAGTGACACAGCCAGAGGGGACCAGGGGATCTTGGGATTCTTGAGTGTCACTGAATATGCTAGGGGCTTACAAACCACAGGGCAGTCTTGACTATAGCATGTCCCTTTCACCTAATACATCACTGTCATCATTCAAAAGCCTAAGACCAACTGTGTCCAAACTCGCCCCCAAATGGCCATTGTCCTGCAGAGTTTAACTTTAACCCTAATTAAACACATAAAACATCTCTTCAGACAAACTACATACTTTCAAAAAAATGTGCGGAAGCTTAACTTTGTTGAACTTTAGTCTTCCGAGAGAAGTATTGACTAGGAACTATATATAATTTATGTACCTCTGAGCCCTATGAACCATCTAAACCCTTTTCGGACACCACTTGCAGTGGCAATGGTAGGAATGTTGGGACCTACACACAATTTTCTGCAATGTGCTCCCTCTGTAAAGATTGCATTGCCTTCTTTCATTGGAAAAAACAGGCTTTGAACCCCCACTAGACTTAAATGCATCCCTTCACCCCCCCAACCCCTCTACCTACTTAAGGCTGATTTATACTTCTGCGTCAAACGTCGGCGTATGCTACGGCGCTGACGCATAGCCCTTCGCCGTGGCCATCGCCGTCACTGACGTGCACCTCTCAAAAAATGTAACTACACGTCGCAACGACGCGTAGCGTAAGCTCTGTGATTGGTCGGCTTGGTAGCGCTGACGAGTCTGGGCGGGACCGAGAGCCGCGCGAATGGCGCGAGCGATTGTTTACAAGTGTGGAGTCCCGTGAAGGAGCTCCGGATTGAAAGTTTTGTTTTGTGTTTACCTCATAGTTAAAGTTGTTGCACGTCCGCCGGTTCCTGCCTTAAAATGAGCGAGTTTGAGCCACTTGTACATCCCGGAAGTGTTCAGGAAAAGCAAAACAGAAGAGAAGAAACTCGACACAGAGGAACATTTACACCTCACTGCCAACTAGCGTTTCGGAAGTGTTAATGCAGACCGACAGAGACAGCGCGCAGAAGTATAAATGCACAGCCACGCGCGTTGCCTGCGCCGTGGGTAACGCCGGTCACTTGACGCAGAAGTATAAACCAGGCTTTACTATTACCCTGCCCCTGGTCAAAACAGCCTCGGATTGGTGATGATGCAACGTGACCAGATCCTGACAGCAAGACGGTAGGGACAATGTTGGACCTATAGGGGCTGTTTACACCTGGTCACTTCCTGCTTTTTTCTGATCTGATTTGTGAAAACAATTCTATTTGCATTTGGCCACATAAATGTGCCTCTGTTAAATGATTCAGATCCTATGCTATATTCAAATTTTACTCTGTTATTTGGTTATTTATATTATTCTCAGATGCGTTTCAGAGGACATTCGAACCTACCCATTTCATGATCAGATGGCTATCCGATCAGAAAAAGAGCATGAAGTGACCAGGTGTAGACAGTCCAGGATAACTGCCTTCACTTCATTCATTACATATTCTATGATTTTTACATAATAGTTCCATATTTCAATCCTCTGTTGGTCATTTAGTCCACTAGATTCCCAGTTTACACTGAGTTTATGAAATGATTTATAAACATGGCTGTGCTGATATGTTTCTGAAATGCTAATGTACTTAACCAAGCAGTAGTTTTCTGGTGCAATATGACTAGGGGCCTATATTTCAGATCTAAATGATATTTCTGATAAAGACTGCAGAGGAAATTACTTCTATATTCAGTTTCAAGCTTGACAGGCAAGGAAACCAATACATCGTTTGAAGTGGTAGTCAGTAAGTAGCCGTTGCACTCGTTCCCTGATTGTACATGGCAGCCATCTAGCTTAGCAGCTAAAGTATCACTCTTTTCCAACAGTTGTTTCAGGTTAAAGCTGAAAATGGTTACTGCCTGGGATCTGGAGGCATTTATACTTACTTTTGTCCAAGAAAGTGCATGACAGTGCTCTTAATTTTTCTGGCAAAAGGAACTATCCATGGAACGGTCAGTCTGGACATATGCGGGCAATTAGCTTGAAGTTAGCTTCGCCTGATCTGAAGCACAGAATTGTTTTGACAAGAAATAAGGGTAAGTTGTGTCTAAGCTAAGCAGTTGAACTGCTATTAAAATGTGACAGGTCTCTTGAGAAGTTTCCTTACATTAGCAAGTCTGTTATTTCTAATTATTTAGTTTCAGTGAGGCATGAATCCCCCTCTGCTTTTAATAAAAATGAATGGTACCGATATGCAAATAGTGGTTTAATGACATATTGACAGTATGTAAACACACTTCGTAATAATGGGGTGAAATTACTCCAATTTAAGCTTCAATGATTAAGGTTCCACCCTATAGTTATTAGTTGATTAGAGCCAATGGCACATGACACTTGTCTGTATAGTGATAATTGCGTTAACTAGCAACCCACTTTGATGTTAAATCTCAAAGAACTGTGCTGACGACCCTGACAATGGTGGCCGCTGTCTGGGAAATCAAAGTGGTGCAATTAGTTTGCAATTAGCTTACTGGTTTACTTTTTGATCTGTGATGTCCTAGTCTGATGAATGACATTCAATGATGTTTCTAAATAGCTATTGGGTTTTGGTACATCCAAAGTGAATATCTTTTTTCTTTTTTTTTTTTTTTGGTAAGGCTTTGTTTTTGACACCTTAGCTGTTTCATGTACCTTGGCAATAAATATGTGAATATTTTAGGGTAGTGATGGAGTTATTTTCTGAGATCAGAGCATACTTGAGGTCAAAGCATTAGGCAGCTGACTCTATAAAGTCTTTGATCCAGAAAACGGCTGCATTGCACACGTGCTTTTGGCACTCGACACTGTGGAAGACAACACCACGAATGACATTTTATGTTTAGAGCTTGCACGCTCTCACACTCTCCCTCTCTCTTTGCCCCATTGCCCCTAAGACACCAAATCTCATCCAAGCATAATGAATGAGACAAATGAAGCAAGTAGGCCCCCTCCAGCTGATATACACACACAAGGTTCTCGCTGCACCTGTGAGCCTCATTTAGGTTTGTAGAAGAAAGAGGGCCCTTGCAGGGGTTAATTCTGTGTCTCTCTTTTGTATGTTGGAAAGGGGGCTTTTTTGATTTTGCTCTGCACAGCCTAAGTGACCTCCTGCAGGGTCTTTAGGCTTTACTGACACAAGAACAGCTCACAGTGTCCTATTCTAGAGGCCTCAACAAACTTAGTCCTAAAGATCCACACAGATTTTGTTTCATCTTATGAATTCACAAATAATTGACGTTCTCTTGAGATCTGAGATCTAAGTAAGCTTACTTAATCCAGCTAAGCTAATCTAAAACCATGTCTTAGATTAGAAAACTTTTTTCCAGAAACAATAACAGGTATTTTTTGTCAGTGACCATGTCCACTAGGGTTGTTCACAACTTTTCTCCCTCAAAGGATTTTAGAAATGTCTGTATGTGGGGGTTGGTGTCCGGCTTTGGGGTTTGAGGTGCGGCATGTACTAAGTGTATAGTTGTAAGGGGGTGGGGTCACACTTTGTGAATTCAGTCAATCTAATTTGAGCTCTTCCCCTGAAGCCCTCGTCCCTTTTCCCCTTTTCCAAACCTCATGTGAACCAAGACCGGGGGTTCTCGTGCTCCTGATGAAAATAGTCTTTGTTGTTCTTAATCTAATATCCTGT
This sequence comes from Danio rerio, assembly GCF_052040795.2. NCBI lineage: Eukaryota > Metazoa > Chordata > Actinopteri > Cypriniformes > Danionidae > Danio > Danio rerio. The sequence continues at coordinate 22,547,907 of NC_141044.1, forward strand.
GCATTAAACAGCAGTGAAAAAAGGAATCCTGCAAAAGTATCTGTTTTCACCTAGGAGTTCCGCTGAATGCAATGGCCGGAAAATACATCAGTTGCACAACAGAATGCAAATAGCATTAAGTCATGAAGAATCCATTTTGCTGGAAGTTGAAACATTCTAAAACTATGTTCTGATAAAATGCTTAAATAGATTGATAAAATAAGGAAAACTCTATTAAAACAATTACAGTGAGTGGTATTAAGCCTGAATCACATTTCCTTCCACTGTAAAGTCCCAACTGTAAATGAAGCTATATGAAAACTAATGTTTTGCATTGCAGTTTTTATCTGTTTCTCCTGCCTCTCCTGAAACTGTCATTAATCTAGAATGCCTCTTAGATCTACATTAGCACAAAAAAAGGTGAAAGTATAAAGGAAAGAAGATGTTAGCCTTCTCTCTGGCTACTTGAGTAGAGTATGTGATGACGAGCTCGTCTTGTTTGTTTGATTTAAAGCTTTTGAGGGGTTTGTCAGGAGTGAAGATTGATCAGTGTTTGAGTTTGGTCTGGCCTAACTGAAACTTTTACCAGGTGTGAAAGCAGTTTTAAAGAATGCTAATAGGTCACTTAGCAGCCTTTGTTTTCATTTCCTCGACTGATGAACTTTGTTGCCAAGATAGTGCTTAATCAGGGTTAGCATGTTTATTGAACTGTGGTTTCATAAATGACAAGCCATTTTCTGTTGATGTTTTACTAATCTGAAGATTTAATTCCCCTAAAGACTGCTTTTGGTTGTTTTCTGCACCAAATTCTAGCAGTTTTAGCTGTTTCTTGTTTTAGTTGCAAAACGATCAGTAGCATAACTACTTTATCTGTGTTTGTTTGTTTTGTTTATGTATACATTATCCTGCAGATGTTGAATTTAGTCCTAATATCTTCAAACACTAACAGACATTTTATTTATTTATTTATAATTTTAAGTGAAAGAAGAAAAGATAATGTATGCATTTTTTTTCATATAGACAAAACAAAGCATGACAAATAAATTATTAAACAATTGCAATTTTAAATTGTGCAGTCTTGAATAGTATGATCCATCAAAAACATAAGTTAATTAATTAATAATCTAGCCCTATTTAGCCCTAACTAAACACAATAAAAATCTCTTCAAACATCAACAGACATTTTTATTTATTTATTTATAAAAGAATAAATTATGTATGCATGTATGTATACTTTTTTCTTCTTATTGACAAAACAAAGCAAAATTAACAAAACAAAATTATTAGACAATTGCAATTTTAAATTGTGCAGTCTTGCATGGTATATGATCCATCAAAAATTTAAGTTATAATATATATTGTATAAAAATATTCAATATTTAATTTGAAAAAAAAATCTAAATGGTTCATGGTAATGGTTACAAAAATATGTCAGTTAAATTTGTCAAACATTTGTGGAAACTTTGTATTAATGTTACTTTTAAAAAGAAATCTTCTAACCAAAGATTACATTAAGTATTTGACACTGTTTTATAGTTATGAGTCTTGTAAACTCATCTGCCATTTACACTAAAGAAAACACTCCACTAACCTAAAACACAACAGTAAATAAGTCAGCAAAACTTAAAATTCAGTCCAACATTTGAAGCAGTTTCAATCCAGCACAGCAAAAGACAGTAGCTGAAATAAAAGCCACTAAATAGCGCTAATGATCCCGGGCTCAGTCTCTTATCTCTGTAAAATCTGTTTTGCTCTTAACTTAAGGCAGTAGATTGCGAAGGACAGGAATGCTGCTGGGACAGCTGAAGATTTATAACAGGGAGGTGTGAGTTGGGCAAATGTAACAGTGAAGTGCAAACAGCAGGGCATTGTGGTCTATGCGAGACTTTCTTTCTTTAACTGACCACGCTGTCTTTATGGCACTTCTTTCCTCTAGGCTTTACAGGGTACTACAGTACAATACAACTATCTGTGCAAGTAAGATTTGAGGAACCCCAGGCTGCTTCTATGGGATTCCTGTGAGCTACAAGTGGCAACATAACTGTTCAGAGACATGCTGCTCTCTCTCCCTCCCTCCCTCATTCGCATTCTCAGTCCCCTCCCTCCTCCTCTCCTCTCTCTCCTCCCTCTCTCTCTCTCTCTAAATCTCAGGTTACTGTGGCTGGAGTTTTTAGACATCTCTGACTAGTGTTTCCCTTATGTCCTTGTCCCTGCCTCCAGCCTGGGAAGAGCCACCCAGTACCCTCTCTGATTGGACTGGGTAGTTTGTCTTGATGCACCACTGTGCTGAGTGCTGGAGGACGTGTTTCAACAGATGGTTGGGGTTAGTGTGTGTCATCACATTGGAGAACGGATTAGAGGAGGAAGGTTGTCTTCCAGGAGCAGTGTGGTCCCCACAAACACTCTGAGGAGCTCAAGAGCAAACAACCCACAGCGAGAAACAGAGAGAGATCAGCTTCATGAACAAGACTGACATCCAGGTAGTAACACTTCTAATTCACACTCAGTTTGTTTTTCCTTGGAGGCTTGGGGGTTTTCAGACAATCTGCAATGGTTTTTGGCTGTCTCATTTGGAGAAGCCCATGTGAAGCTGAAGTGCTGTCAGGGTTGGGGTTCTGAATGAGAGATTGTGGTTTTTAACTGATGCAATGTGTTTTGCATGATATGCAAGCTTTAATGAAGCATTTAATTAGATTTTGACTGCATGAACATGACTTAATCTTTTGGACGTTTGTATATATTTGGTTGAGACTGAGCCTGCACATGTTGCCGGCAAACACATTCAGTGGAATGAGTTGTTTAAATTAGGTGTTTCTTGCGTTAAGTAGCATTAAGAACATCTCTGGGACCAATTTGCAACATATGCAAACATAGTTGCGACTCCAAAGAAATCATGTCACAAGTTTCACTCAACTCCAGTACACCAAAAAAAGAGAGACCTGCCAATGAAGAACTAGATGTCTAGCATTAATGTGTTGCTCCCGGGCATGTATACAGCGTGAGGTGTTTGCTGAGGGGACTGTACAGCTGTAAGGCGAGGGGGCAGAAGAATGATGCCAGGAATGCCACAAAGACAGAGTTGTGTGAATGATGTTTATTTACACACATTAATCAGGCATGTCAACATCACTCACTCACTTGCACGGTAAAATTCATTTGAGAAAACCACAAATACATCAGCACCAGTGTTGAGATTTTACAATGAGGGCAGTCATTACCAGTGACGACTACAGGACTTGAATTCAGTTCTCATTTAGTGTGTTTTCATTTCTGTGGATTTAGTTATGCCTTATTAGTTGATTTTTTTTTTCTCCACCTTTAATTTCGTAGGTGCTTGACAAATCCTTTGAGAGTTGATGCTTATGCAGACGTTACCTTGCGTTGAATCGATTTAATGCACAAGTAGATTTGATTTATTGGGAGTTTGAAAATGACCTTGCTAAATCAATCTTGATGGGTTGCATTAGTTGCCAAAAAAAGGCTTTTATGGCATCTTTTATATGAGCCGTATGTAATTAGGTGTTGTAGCTGTGAGGTCTTTCGAGGAGATCTAAACGAAAGCCTTGTTTGAGTTTGAAAGCAGACAATACCCTTGACCTGAGCATTCTTTGCAAACAGAACCATGCCGTAAATTTGTCAAGGTTCTTCATTAATCATTTGCACCAGGTGCAATTACTTTTAACTATACAAGCCTGTTTTTAATTGATTTGTTTCTTAAATCGGGAAAAGGGGTGAAATTGTCAGTTAAGCGAGTTTGTCATTTAAAACCTGTATGACTTTCTTTTGTGGAATATTGTCCCAGTCTTATTCTTAAAGTGGTTCCAGATTGTCCAAAATAAGTTAAATATTAAAGTGGTTTATTCATCTTGTGCACTATATCCCAAGTCCTCTGAAGCTGTGTGATAGATTTGTGAGATAAATGGATCAAAATTGTGGAGCTTGACAGCCTGGATCCTTATTCCATTACCTCACTGGAACACAAAAGTGTAAATATTTCATATCTCTTTTCCACATAACGAAAGACAAACATGTTTGGAATGATATAAGATTGAGCGAATTCTCATATTTGGGTAAACAGATACATCATGCTTCTTCCAGCATCTTTGACATAAAACCACAGCAATCTCTCAAAGTCTAAACAGTCACTGCAGCTGTTGCGAATAATTTGCAGTTCTAGATTTGGATCTGCCAACACTAATATTGTTTCAGTAGCTGTTAGGTCTTTTGGAGAGTTTGACCGGGGATCAGCTGTACTGTGAGTGCGGGACCAGGAGAGAGCTTGAACTCTCTGCTCTGTGCATGTGTGTGAGAGATCAGTTGGATTCATTTCGAAGAACAACTGTGGGGATAATTTCTGTGATGTTCAATTTAGATTTCATTCTTTGTCTTTGTGTCAATATCCATACGCTGTGATTTAATATCCTGCATGGCTTCTCGGTTTTCCTCAAAAAAACTTTGGACATGTGTAAAGTATTTAACCCCTGCCATTTGTGTTCACTTACCGGCTCAAATCAAAAGCAGCGGGAACCCTTATGCCACTGCGCTGCACGGCTCTTGTGCCATTTATTAAATGCCTCTTTGCCTTTAACTAGTCGCATATATTCGCTGCTGCTCTGTCAAACAAATCACAGTTGCCAGGGTGCTGGACATTTAACAGCCCGTATGTATAGTCTTTTCTGTCAAGTGCTGGAAAAATGGCAGCATATGGAGGTGACCACTGGTGCCAGCTGTTCCCAAGATCCTCAGAGGAGCACCATTGTGTTAGTCACACAGCCATTCCAACCACATGGACATTAAAAGTCTTGTTTAGATAGGCAGTGAGAGGAAATTGAGCCACACTGTCTAGTGGCTGTTTATCTCAGCTTAATAATAGTGTTCCTGCAGGAAGTGAGGTGGTAATTTAAAAGGGAAGGGTGGTTGACATCATTGCTATAATTGAGTTGACAGGGTTTTAGTATTATGTTGTTTTGCTTATCTGTGGCTCATGGCCTGATGCTGTGCTTCTGCAGGTCTCCCTTCATGAATGGGAGTCATGGTTGTTTAGATGATCCCTGCTGTTGTAAGTACGGCAAACTAATGGAAAACTTTGTTAGTGTAGGAGCTCTCAGTAGCACCCCCATGTGCTTGAAACGTGTCATGCTATTGAGTCAATGTACAATGTATTGGGTCATATTACTCCTGTTCTTCAGCAATTTCATTGGTTACCTGTTAAGTCAGGTATCGATTTTAAGAATCTGATTTTAACTTACAAAACAGTACATGGGCTAGCTCCTTATTACATTTGTGTCTCTTTCTACTCTTGCTCGTTGTCTTGGCTCTGTTTTGAGATTTGCCTTGTTCTAGCTATGTTGCAGACTGAACACCATGGGTGGTTGGGTGTTTTCATAGTGTGCACTGAAATTATGGAATGCATTACCCATAACCATTAGGAATGCCCGTTCAGCTTCACTGTCATTTTATTCATTTGCAACATTTTATTTATTGTCTCTTTTCTGTTTTATGCTACTTACCTTGTAGAGCTTTGAGTTTGAGAAAAGTGCATGACAAATAAATGTATTGTTATCATGTAGGCAAATCAAGTGCAGACACCACTCATCTTGCCAAATCAAAAAATCCATTTGGAGATTCTCCAGGCAAAATAACAGTTCTTTGAAGACTGGCTGTATTAAAAATCCTCGGCAAGAGGTGGTACTCTATTTTAAACCTAAGGTTATTGAGATCCCTTAAAACATATAATAGGGGTTTAAAGCAACCTCTGAGTGGTTGTCTAAAGAACTCAAAATGGAATTTTCAAGAATTGAATTTGACCCCCTTCCTAACAAATCCAAAAAACATTCTGGAGTTAGGTGTTAACTATTAAGCTGCCTTTCCACTGCACATGACAAACGACAAGCAACAGACCAAAAGTCATTCATTTCCAATGGAAAGTCCAAGAGCTGCATGGAGTTTCAACCATTTCCGTAGGCAGAAAATTTAGATCTGATTTGAGCTGTGGATCCGTTAAACTGTTTGAACTCCTGCGACTAGACCTTATGCAACCGGATGTGATGTTTTCCAGTGTTGCTCAAGCAGGTCCGTGCATGCAAGATGAGAAATTATTTATTTTTTTAGTAGTTATATTTGGAATAAGAAAAAAGTCTATATTAAAAAAAAAACATTTCTATTCATAGATAAGTAATAAAAATATATATATATTTTTTATGTTGTCTCTACGCTCTCTACATTCACTTCAAACTTTATAGTGGTCTTTGAGTTTATAGTATTCAGTTATTCATTCAACCATGGTGAACGAACAGAGAATAAAAGCTCTTGTTTTTGCACTTCTTTATTTCAGGCACCGCGAGAACAGCTTCTCTCCCATGGTGCACGACAAAACAAAAAATTCTGTGTGACTGCCACAGGGAAGCGTATTCCCACAATCGTGTCAGAATGTCGTGTGCAGTGGAAAGACGGCTTTAGGCTTCTTTAAACATTCGGTAATGTAAAAGATCCATTTGTTATTTGTTTTTGTTTTTTTTTTTTGTTATTTTATTATTTTTTTGAGATTCATACTGGAACTGGTCAGCAAGAATGGCAAAAATGTTGTTGGCTTGTTCAAAGAATCAGCAGTATGTGTTAGTCATGTTTCATGATGCTGAAAGCCTGAAGGATAATTTATGCCTCTTTTCCACTTATACTGTTCTGGTACTGGTTCCCAGCCTGTGCGTTTCTCTTTTTTATTCCAAGCAGAAAAGATCACCCCTAAAACCTTTATGCTCTCAAACTTACCTGGGTAAATGAGAAAGGCTATGGCAGTCTTATTGAGCACTGAGCAATAATGTCCTGTATGTCTACATACATTTTTTTTAAGTGCACAAAAGGATAACCCAGAGTGCGAGAGTGCAAAACCAAGGGTTTCATTTTCAATATACCTTGAAAAAGATTTTATACCAGTTCCAGCTATGCAAGCTGTCAGGGCTAAAATCATTGCTGGAACTTTGAACAGAACAAAAATCGGACATATCTGCAGAAATACCAGTGTATGCAATGTTTGTTTTCTGGCTGGTTATAGTAAGACGAACAATGCATTGCAGTATTATGTCATCATGTATTCTCCAAGGTTGTGGAAAGTTGTAATTTGTCTGGCTGAGAATGAGTGTAGAATAAGCTCAGGCTTCACAGTGCAGAACCATTCTGATGAAAAAAGTGGTATGAGAAGAACTATCCTGTGTGAAGAGAAGTTTTTTTTTTTATTATTATTAATTGTTGGGGAAATTAAATACACTTGGAAGCTTTTGCCAAAGAGTTTCTCATTAGACTTTAGAGGGTAGAGCTAGAGCTAATGTACTGTTTCCTTGATTTATTGTATTTTGATGTTCTTATTGGCTATGGATGGCATTGTCCATACCTTGTTAATTCTGCTGTGCAATATTGTACAGAATCTGCAATCCTATTTAAGGTTGAAAGAAAAAATTGCCTGCCTATATCATGCAATTAAGCAGCCGTCAGTATGCATTGCAGTGAGGGAGGCTCAAAAAGGTGGTGTGACCAGGGGGTGATGCTTTCATCCTCTGCTAATTCAGAATAGAAATAGAGAACCAACTGCGGGGAAAGAATAGGCATGCAACTCTGCCGACAGCTCACCTAATAAAAGACAGCATGCGACGCTTTCAAAAACTTAACCTTCCACCCTTCCCATTTAATTTTTTTCTTCTTCTCCTGCAAGAATGAATTGAGCGGATCTATAACGGCCTCCTTTGGACATGACAGTTCTAAACATGCAATGTACCAGACTTAAACGCTGCTGCTGAACAACTTTAATTTGCTTTCATGTCTTTTTTTTTTTTTTGTCTTTACCATGGGGATATGAGTCTGACCTCTGCTGTGGCTTGCTCTTGAGTGGAATGCCTATAAACCTTTCATTGCTTTGGGTTTGTCTCGCCAGAGCCCAACATGCAAGCCACTGGAGAGCTGTACCATCCAAATGAAGTGGTTCTGTGGTTTTCCTGTTTGGTTGCCATGGTGTGATCGATGTGGCAGTGAAGAAATTAGACGTAGGTCAAGGGTAGGGAAATTGCATTTGGTGATTTACAGATGACAGATGAGTTATGATTCAAAAGGAAAGAATAAACGATCAGCCTCAATTTGATTTTATCTTTTTCTACAACTTTTATTTGATTTTTTGTTATGTTACTTGCAAATCTTTTCTAGTTGACTTTATATATTACTTTACACATTGAAATTGTTCTTTTTTGTTTCTTCAAATATGTGATAAATGTTGTCTTTAATAGATTTTATAGTTGTTTTAAACTTATTCACATTTTCAGTTTTATGACGTTTTTATCATTCTTTTATTTTTAACTCTTAGGCCCGGTTTACACTAATACGTTTTAGAATAAAAACGATCCACGGCCACACTGGCATTTTATCTAGCATTTCTGAAAAGTTCTCTATCCACACTACACCACTTAAAACCACACACGTGACCCCACTCACACTCTGGCATGTGATGTAACGTATACACTCATCTGAGCTTCAGGCAGTCAGCGGGTGCACACCTACCCAGATGAGAGCAGCGCACGCCAAACTGTTCATCAACAATTTTCTGCTAAATCTCATCTCACTATAGTTGTTAAACGTGATATTTTATTCATTTTCTCTCTATTTATTGACTCTTTTGTCTTTTGAATCTATTTGTTGTTTGTTTTTTGGCTGATCGTAAAGATAAGTTAATATATTAAATTATGTAACCATACACACTGATTCTGCATATTGACTTATTGCTTGCCTTTATTTCCTATATTTTGTAAACCTATTGTACATTATACCTTTAATATGTCCATTATTGATTATTAAAACTGATATTCAGCGAAAGAGAAAGGGCATGTTTCATTTTTTTCAATGAAAGTGAAAGTAGGCAGTTATGTTATAAGCTCTGTTTTGTTATAAATATGCAAACATTGAACATGACGGTCACAAAATTATGCAACTACACAACGCCTTAACATTTTTTGCATCTGTTAATTTGTTAATATCAAAATGAAAATAGACAGTTCCTCATATAATGTTTTTATTTTATTGTTAATATAGTGTTATGAATGAGGTTATAAAGTACACTGATCCCTTTGAAGATTTACCCAACATGTGCTCGGGAGTTTGTTTTCCATATCAAACTTGCAAAGTCTGAACTTACAAGGAAAGGATGCAAGACACTTATTACTGAAATAAAATCCCCAAACAAATAGGCGAATGTTGGCAGTCATGCCTTTATTTTTAGATGTCTCCATTTCCCCTATCCCCATTGACATAGAGCCGCAGCATTTTAAGGGATGGTCCACTACAATATCATATTTTAAACTTTAGTTGATATGTAATGTAGCTGTGCGAACATAAACAACATGTCTAAATGTAATATGCTCAAAGTTTAAAGCAATGGGAGACATTAGCTTTAACAGAGTTAGTTTAGCAAAGCCTACAGCAAACAAAGTTTGGGGACTACAAAAAAATGCATCCGGGTTAGTGAGATCCCAAGTGCTTCAGGTTACACACATTAACCTATTAACCTTGCACAGCTGTGTACTCTTCATTTTTTTTTTTTTTTTTGGTCTTATTTAGGCACAACATAGAGGTGACATGGAGCCAATTCGTGAATCACAGCACATTATGTTAGGTGACCAATCAGAGCCTCTTGAAGGGAGGCCATTCGGAGGAACTAGGAAATATGACATTGTCATGTAATGTCATTTTCATGTTAGCTGAGTAGCTGTATATAATCAAAATATGATATATAAAAATTAACGTGATGTTCACATGAAGCACACATTGCTTTGCATCTTATAAACACAACCAAACCTTTAAAATACACTGGTTCACGCCTTTAAAATGAAAATGGCCTCTTCAACAATTTCAAAAAGCTCAGTTTTCGGGGCTTTAACTCTGAGGTCATGTAGATGAAAGTGTAACCATAGCAAAACGTATGCATTTTAAAACCAAAATGTATTAGTGTTAACAGGGCCTTAGATTAAAATGGTCTTCCATTCAAAAAAAAGTAAAGGCCAACTGAGGATCCCCGAGGGCAAAGCAGAACTTTGCTCAGCCTCATTTACATATGGCATGTTTTTCTCTGGCGCTCAGCATTTTAGGTTTGGCCTGCTGGCTGTGGATTTGTAAAAGCATGTGAAAGTTTGGCTGTACAGCTTTTAAAAATGTATCCTGTGATTTTTCTTTTTTTTTTTTTTTTTTTTTAAGATCATATAGTCTGTGGATGAGGCGTGACCTGTAAGTACAGGTGTCAGAAAAATGCAAGTGCACTCAAAGTTAATTACGTTACAAATGATGTGATCGCACGCTTCGAAAAAAAAAAGCCACACGCATTTACGCCTCGAGCACTGGCAAGAGCAGCATTGGAGTACAAATTATAGGTTGCTTTTCTGCGTGTGTCTGTGTAGCTGAAGAGATGGATAACAAATAGGTTTTTTCTTTCCTTTATGAGTAACATCCCACTGATATCTGAAGCAGACTCTGACAGAAAGGGTCAGGGATGGGTTTTCTCCTACTCGTTGTCTTTATGCAGAGATTCTGTCTGTACATGCCCCACATTCTGGAAGTGTACCATTTCACACTAGGACAGAAATGTTCTGACTGGTGCCTGCTGACAGAGCCCTCCATCCACCCATTTACCCCTCCCAAAAACAGTTTGGAATTCTGCTCCTAAGCGCCCCTAATACATTTTCAAGCCTTCAAGTTGCAGAAGGCATGCTCTGGACACTGCTGATGGCTTTGCTTGTGCTTTTTGACAACATTTAAAGCTGTGAGATATTCACTTATGTGGCCATCCAAGGTGCAGTGACTAAATCCTGTACTTTGGGGTCCTACTGATGAAATAAGTGTTAGTTGAAAGCTGATCCTGGCATTAAATGGAATAACATTGTCTCAGTCTCTCCACTTTCAGATAAATGTTCCAGTGGTAAGGACTACTATAAGCAGAGGTATTAGTCTAAGTATTTGTATTTGGGGTTTAAACAAAATTTAGTTTGACTCATTATGCTAATAATATGGAGTCATTGGAATCATAGACTAATTTTTGTTTTGACCCAGCTTTTTCACCTCTGCCATTTTTGCCTCTTCTCCATTAGATTGAACAGCCTGTTCTCAGCCAGGTGAACTGGAACCTGTCACAAACTGGCCACGTTTACACAGACATGACAAATGAAAAATAACAATGACACATTATGTGCGTTTAGCTCACTATTGACCTTATTCTTGACATACAAGCAGGGGCAGCCATTGGAATCTTTTTGGCTCAGGACTTCTGTTCTCATTCACTTCCATTGATTGTTAGATGTTTTAAACAGCTTGCGAATTAACATTTTCTTATTACAATATTATGTGAAGTGAACACACTTGTTTTGTAGAGCAAGTAGTTTGACCGTTTTCTGCCATTTATTATTCAAGCTAATTCCTCCCATAGGCAACTGAATCGAAAATAATTTCAGTCTTGGGATTGAATCTAGCATCAGCAGATTGCATTAACTTGTACTCTCATCCGTTCTTTTTCAATACTGAAACTAAAACCCTTGGTTAACTTACTTTCATATGCGAGTCACTTTTGTGCACAGTAGAGGTCTGCGCGGGACTGATTTTTTTAATCCCACTCCCGCTAGGTTTTATTCCACATGCGACTGCTCCCAGTGTCTATTCAGTCATTGTTCACCTATTGCCCCCTTAGAATAATCTCCTACCCAACCAATCTCGCTGAATTAAGATCTGGTTTACAAAATCTCAACTTTAAATTGCGTACTACCAAAAGAGAAATAGAAGTAACATTCGCCAGATGCACACATTAGCATGTTATTTAAAATGAAACTATTCACATGGTGCGACAGAAATATAAACAGTGTCCTGAGTTGTAGTTGGGCGCCACAGACAGCTGCCAACTTGAGGCACTGGTATGCGTACCCTGATAGAAATAGATGTTTAGAATTCTAAGATGCAAGGTGCTGCGCTGAGCGGCACATCTGGTCTGCGACCCCGTTGACTGCTAAAGGGTAAGACTTTGAGGTATTATCATATTGCGCAGTGTGCTTTTTTTCATTTCCATCTATGATGCATAAAAAAGGCTCAGACTTGCCTGTTGTGGATTTCCTAACTTTAAACTGTTTTATAATGCAAGTATGTCCTTCAAGGAAAGCACATCTTCACTTTTCTCTGCTAAGGTAAAGCCCGCTCTAAGGACCATTATGCAGATGATGTGTGCACAGACTGTGAATAAAATACACGTGCAGAAAGCAATGGTCATGCGAGAACACTTACTGTACTGGTGCTCAATAAGAATGAAGAAATACGAGATAAGCTGTTCTGAAATAACAGTGGGACTCGATAACTATATATTGTTAGACCGCCTACTCCTGTTCAACACCAGAGTTACCAACCGTTATTGCGTTTGATTCAGAAATTTATTCCCGCACCACAAAAAATCTGGTCTGGTCCCGCAGCTCCCGCAGTACAGTCACAGGAATGCAGACCTCTAGTACAGTTTACACATTTTGACACATATAGCAATATCGTGCATTATTATTACATGCTATTATTAAAGAAACTGACATTGTCTGTATTTTTCCTTCTCATTGGCTTGGTTTGAGCAAATTTTAGGCTGGAGTTGAACCAAAACGTCTGTCCTTGAACCTCCTTTGTTTTCATGAAAAGGTGCAGAACAATTTGAGATCAGACACAAACCAGGTGTCCACAACAGTGTGAGTGCAAAAGCGGTGTCGATGGTTTCTAAAGTATAACTGAATTTTCTTGGATTCAGAATAAAGAATCACACATTTTCATATTACTCAAGCAAGTGCGCAAAGCCTTGGATTTACAGTCTTCCCTGTCAAGGAAACATGTTTAAAAGAGCTAATATGTTTTGACAAGTGTTCCAGTAGGAATATTCATCAATCACTATCAGATCTTCCCGGGTCATTTCATCTGTATACGTCTGTGGCCAGGTCTTTTCACCGACCCGTGATGATTACTAACTGGGCGTCCAAGACACGGAACCCCGTGGTATAAATGTGGCCCAGTGGCACCCCTTTTAAAATAGCTTTGAATTTATGTCTTTAGACTTGTAATGTTGCCATGCATCTTTAATCAGTGAGCAGCACATATAATATTAGGATCACTTAAGCGGTAAGGATACTCCAGCTCAAACAGATTTGCTTGGCTTCTTGCTTTCTTCATGTGGGAGCTGGCTGCTGATTTCATGGAAAAGACATAGATTTATTTATTCGGGATAGTTACATCAGTGGAAACTCACTGAAGCAATTTGAATATTTTCTTTATGTGGCATTTTAATGTGTTTGGTGTATTTGCCACCATGGTGAGATGAAGATATCTTTTTAGAAAAATTATATTAAGATGAAAGTTGGGAGGTTCTTTTTAACTGGTTTTTAGCTACAATCTGGATATGGAGTTTTAAAAAGTTACTTTTCCCTATGTATTGATGTATGTATTGTGGAGAAAATGAACTAACGTCAAAAGGTCTGACAGAAAAGAATTTCTCAAAACAAAGAAGCACATTTATTATGGTATGGCTGGTTGCAGCTGTAATTAATTTCTCGCCCCCTCCCACCAAAGACCCATAAAATGCTTTTACTGTGTCTGTTTCTCTGTTATTTGTCATATACCAAGTTGATCAAAGGCCAAATGTTTGACATTGCCCCTCCTCCATTATGCTGTCTTTGGAGATCTGCTTTTTTGCTTCTTTCATTAACCACACACTTAAAGGAATGGCCTGAAAACCTCTCCAGTGAGACCTCCCGGCTGACCGAGTGAGGCGAAGATGGTTTGCATCAGTTGCTCCAACTCAAGCAAAAATGTTAGAAAGAGTCTCCAATTGGTTTTTGCTAAAACACTGCCAAATTTGGTCAAGGCTGATTTCAGCCATACCTGGCAATCTTAGTCGATTGTACTTGCATTTAAACAGCAGGGTAAGTAGCTGGAGAATGTCGAGGAGGTCTGGATTTTTGACTGGACTATGCTGCGCCAACTTTGCAGGTGGCTAATGAGTTGGGCCTTCATAAGAGAAAGCTAATCTCTCCCAAAGCCAAGCCGAGGAGGAGCTGAATGGAATTTGCTTAGCTCTGAATTTTGTGCCCTGTATGTTTAAGCTTGTGAGCTGCTCGCTCTTTCTCTCTCACAGTTGTTGAGATGCCGCACAGCACCCCTGAGTCACGTATGCTGCAGTACAGGTCACCCATAGCGCCACCGTCACTCCCAGACAGCTTGACTTTTGGGGCCTCTTTGGTGCTAGTATATTGGATTATGGAATAATCATAAAACTCTTAGAGGTCGATGCAGCCCCCCTGCCTTGGCATTCAAAAATAAAGGGTAGATATGTGTGGAGACTAAAGGGAGGTTTTGACTGGGCTTTAAAGTATATGAGAGGCCCAGTGACTAGGGTTCTTGATCGACAGTATGGTCGGCTGCCATAAGCTACAGCTGGGTGAAGGTGTATGTGAGGCCAGTGTCACTGGAGAACCTGCTAATGTGAGCTGGCAGCTTGGTCAGGGAACTAAAGTGGCCATGGCATGTGTTTCAAATTCTTTGAGATTATAATCCACACTCCACACAAACTCACAAAATAACTATTTACCTCACCTTCTCATCTACTACTGTCCTAGCATTCAATTTCTGCAAAAAAATTATAATAACAACTGAAAAAAAATCTAATAAAAGAACTTTTGATTTCTATATTTTGCAGAGTAAATTGGTCTCATTGGTCCAAAATCCCAATCACCACGCTTTTGGAGTAGGACTTTAAAGTCAATGGGAAGCAGATTATTTTAATTATATTAACATGCATTCATAATGAAGGAGATACTACCTGTTCGGTAGGAGAACATAGAGTCCTTTTCTATGAGGTCCTGTGGGAGGGGTAGAGATTAGCATGAACTATTTGCTATTTTCTCTGAAACTACACTGTCAATGCAAACATGTCATTCTTTATGTCATTTAAAGACTAACAGAGAAAAAAAATTTTCTCTAAATACAGTTCAAACTATGAAACCATTAAGTAATCATAGTAGTTTGTGTGTCTGGTAAAGGCAAAAACCATGTCATTCTGGCTTTTTAAAATAACCATTAGACTTTAGTTGTTTTTGTCCATGTCTTCAAAAACTGCAAGATAACAGTCAGAGCTAAGCTCTTTGGCCTACAGGAATCCATGTGGCATGTGCTCTTATTTGGACAGTGGCATTTCTATGCTGGCTTGCTGTCAACTGCTGCCTTTTCTGATTTTGATTTTGGAGTTTGCTCAGCTGTTCTAGCAGATAGAAGACTAGATGCACACATAGTCTAGATGCACGCAGAAATACAGCAAGGGCCAAAGAGAAAAACATCCCAGGGACATTACTGGGATGTTTCTAGCATATGGCCTTGCATTTGAAAGAACTTGTTTGAAAGTCTCCTCCTGTTGGAGTTGTATGACTACCAGGGCAAAGCTTAGGATTGTATAGGTTGCTTTTGTCATGAAGCTTCTGTAGTCATTAAAATGTAGAAATGGGGCTTTCTCTGTTTGTGTGGATTAAATGCTGTAAACATCCCGCCTTAAGAATTAGCATCTGGGAAATGTTTTCATGTTAAATTTCATTACTGTACATACAAAATGATCTATATATAACTATTAGAATCTATGGGATGCACAATTTAATTTTTTCTATTTATTCTCTATTCATAAGAACATATTTATATAATAAAATAAAATAAAAAAAATGATAAATAAAATGGCTTATGTCTCAAAGATAACTTGCAGTGTTCACAACATGTTTTTGGGACTAATACAAAATCTTTCATTTTAATTATTATGAATACAGTATGCATGTTATGTATGAAAAATAATTCACTAAATCAAGTAAAGGTGTCTAATCCAAAAAGAGATTCTTCTATGAGCCCTCATTCAAGCTGCATGTGGTTTTCCCATTCAGAAAAGGTGTTTGCGTGCAAGTGATTTGGCACGGCTGTCGTTCATGCGACTGCATTGTATCCATTCACTCTGTAGTGATTAAGCAGAACGGTCCAGTGGTGTGAGAGCAAACTAAAGCCACTTCAGTCAGATTTTACATTCCTGCTCTTACCACATCATCAGCCGTCTGTTCCATCAGTGAGAACAGAATGTGCCATGAAAGGGATTGAGCAAAGAGGAGCTACTTTGGGAACACACGCTCTAAAACTGGTCACATCACACTAGTTTTGTTGGCCCTGCTTGCTCCCATGTGGGTGGACAGCACTTCTTGACAGAGGTTCATGCGGTGTGCCCTGACCACAGTCCTCCACGACACTGTAGGTTTTGACACTGTGGACAAAGAAGCGAAGTCTTGGCTGATTTCAAAAAAGAAACATTGTGAAACCCAAACCTCAAAATTCCATGGCTAAGTAATCATTTCTCCCTGATGGGAATAATCAGAAAATAGAAATATGCATGAAGCCTCTGCAAAAAATATCTATGTGCAGTCATACAATCTTCATTAAAGCCTACACTTTATTTTGATGGTTACCATTAGACATTTCATTGATTATTTCAGCGATTAGTTTAAATTAATTCACAAATCTGATTTAGTAGAAGTAGCTTGTAAGTTTACTGCCACTGTGTAGTAAATGCTGCTCTGCATTCGATTTATTGGCCAACCTTTAATTTAGCAGACTGTTAATTAATAACTGCCTCTTGGAGGACCATCATAATAAAGTGTAAACAGATATTAAACAGTCAGTCTATTAAATGGCACGATGAGTTGACTGTTATTTATCAGCTATTTCGAGAGTTCACACTTAGCTGATGATTTATCATAAGCTTGTTAGGCATGCTGTCCCAGGCGAGAACCTTGAGTTCAAGAAATCCCCGAGCCAAAGCACCCTCCTGTTTGCAGTGAGAGAGGGGAGATTGAGCTCAGGTAGATCTCAAACATTCCCTGGCTGATGACCTTAAGGTGAGCTCAGGTAGATCTCAAACACTCCCCAGCTAATGAGGCTAAGGTGAGCTCAGGTAGATCTCAAAAACTCCACAGCTAATGAGGCTAAGGTGAGCTCAGGTAGATCTCAAACACTCCCCGGCTGATGAGGCTAAGGTGAGCTCAGGTAGATCTCAAACACTCCCCGGCTGATGAGGCTAAGGTGAGCTCAGGTAGATCTGAAAAACTCCACAGCTAATGAGGCTAAGGTGAGCTCAGGTAGATCTCAAACACTCCCCAGCTAATGAGGCTAAGGTGAGCTCAGGTAGATCTCAAACACTCCCCAGCTAATGAGGCTAAGGTGAGTTCAGGTAGATCTCAAACACTCCCCAGCTAATGAGGCTAAGGTGAGTTCAGGTAGATCTCAAACACTCCCCAGCTAATGAGGCTAAGGTGAGCTCAGGTAGATCTCAAACACTCCCCGGCTGATGAGGCTAAGGTGAGCTCAGGTAGATCTCAAACACTCCCCGGCTGATGAGGCTAAGGTGAGCTCAGGTAGATCTCAAACACTCCTCGGCTGATGAGGCTAAGGTGAGCTCAGGTAGATCTGAAAAACTCCACAGCTAATGAGGCTAAGGTGAGCTCAGGTAGATCTCAAACACTCCCCAGCTAATGAGGCTAAGGTGAGCTCAGGTAGATCTCAAACACTCCTCGGCTGATGAGGCTAAGGTGAGCTCAGGTAGATCTCAAAAACTCTCTGGTTGATGATGCTATGGTGAACTACTTTGAGAAGGAAAGATACTGATGCTGAAAGCTAGACAAAGTGCCCGTTTAGATTAGTTTGTTACATATGATGCATATCTTTGGACAGTGGGAGAAAGCTGGAGAACCTGAAGGAAACCCACGCAGACACAGGAAGAACATGATAACTTCGGACAAAAGGACCAGAGCCGGCGGTGTTTTTGCTGTGGGGCAACAGTGCTAACCACTGGGTTCTGTCTTTTCTTGGCGAAAGAAGGGGGAGAAGGGAAGAAAAGGTGGGTTCCTTCAGATGAAGTTAAATGTGGAATAAAGACTGTGGTTATTTATAGTAACTTCTATCTTTCGATAGAATAGGCTAAGGTGGTTAGTAGGTATTTGTAGTAGCTGGTAGTGAGACCAGCTGTGGTAAATCATAAGCATGTGATCTTCTCGAAATTAGTTTATAAATAAACTTCACTTACTGTCATTTATCAAAACAATTACTATTATCTCCTTTCATGCCATGGATCAAAAGTCCTCAAATAAATTTAAGAAAGCAGTCAAAAATTGACAAATGAGACTGTCTAAAACACCAGCTGAAACAAGGAATGTCTCCCTTTTCTGTTTGTTATGCAGTAGACCAAAATGCTTGTAATACCAAGTGCAAACGGCCTAGAAAATACTAAAAAACATTTCATTCAACAATGAAAATTTTTGTTTAAGAGACTCCTGCTACAGGTGTGTCATTTCAGAACACTGATTCAGTAATTTCTGTCTCATAATGGGACATTTAGAGAATTTGTTTCATCGTTGATAATTAAAATGCAACTGTCACAATCAGTAAACTGTGAAGGGTTCTTACTGCTGATTGTTCTCCAGTGACTTGGCTTCTGTACAGGCACATTCTGTGGAGAGCATGAAGCGAAGTCTCTATAGTGAGGGAATGGAAAGGGGGATTAGCCCTCGAGACTGTCTTTGTCTATGGAAACCTTGCATTTATGAATGGCTGACTCACTATTTAGCTGTGCCATCTGGTTTGATTTATACTAGTTCTTGGCTCACGAGGGACTCTCATTTGCAATGAAGATGCACAAACAACTTTGCCATGGTGAAGGACAAGTTCTTGCATGGTGCTTTGCTTTAAAAGGAATTACTTCAAGGTGACTTAGATCAGGGTTTGCATTTAAGTGATTTTTAGAAGCTGATCACACATGTTATGAATGCGGCCTTGCCATTTTCGTCTTCCTGGACAAGGGATTGACAGAAACCAGACTTTTTGTGATGCAGTCTAGATGTTATAAAACCCCAGCATGGTTTGAAAGAATGTGCCGGGTCATGACATTCTGATCTTAATCGTTCGGTCTTTTCCCTGGGAATTCATCTATCCTTACCTGTGTGCCTTCTGTATATTCGGCGGCCTTCATTTTGGAGAGGCTTCTGAGGGTCCAGGTGCTTGAGGTTTAGGTTAACCACCCCACATTACCACATGGGTCAAAGGGGGTTCAGGTTGCATGAAAGTATGTGGTCTAGGCCTTTACCACAGGCAGCAGTGGTGGCTTTTTTTCTAACCAAGAACCTCCAAGCTGCTGTCTCTGATAGCGCTACAGGGTAGAAAACACAGCTATGTGGTTAAAAAGTGGGGGCCAATGCCTCAGTACATATGAAGGGGGAAGAAAGCATAGTAAAATCATAAAAGTACATATTTTGGATCACACCAAAGGACTCTGATCCTGTCATCTATTAATCTGAAAATTGCAACTCTTTCATAAGGGGCAATTTTTTGGCAGCTGCATGTCAGACTTGAAAAATCCAATAGTAGCCTTTTTGTTTTGCCCCTTTGAACCTTCCAGACCTTTTTTTTTTAATAAATCCCAAATATTATTCTCCCAGCTTAGCCCTGATTAGTACAGTAGAGGCTAATTTACTGGGTCATTTCCTCTAATCCCTAAAAACAATAAGGGCTGAGAAGATGCTTGCTCTAGTGCTCATCTGTGACCAGAAGAATGCTTTCTTGTGTTTCCCAGCACTGCAGGTCTACAAAGGAATGGCGCTCAGCAGATTTGCGTATCCAGTTGGTGTCGATAAAGACCATAAACCACAATGCCCTAATAGCATTCATTCATAGTCCCTTTAATCAAGGGTCGCCACAGTGGAACGAGCCACCAACTTATCAAGCATATGTTTTACGCAGAGTATAACCTTCCAACACTGGGAAACATCCATACACATTCTTAACACACATACAATACAGCCAATTTAGCTAGATCAATTCACCTATATTGCATGTCTTTGGACTGTGGGGAAAACAAGAGCACCTGGAGGAAACCCATGTGAACATGGGGAGAACATGCAAACTCCACACTGAAATGCCAACTGACCCGGCCGGGGCATGAACCAGTGACTTTATTGCTGTGAGGCGATCGTGCTACTCACTTCGCAACTCTGACACACAATTAGCTGATATAATTAAATCAAAAGATAAAGAAGGAACTGAGAAGAAAATGACCTGTAACGTTAGGCTTTGGTGTTTAAACAATGCACAGTGAGTACAAGGGGCACAAATAATGCCAAGACAATATGCCAACCACTAATGTGTGAAGACATGATGAATCTATTTTTTTCAGTTTTCTGTCCCATTTTGGGGATGCTGCATGAATCTTATTGCCTTAGCAAGTGCACTAATATCCTTAAAGGGACATGAGTGAGTTAAAGTGGGTGAGTCCAGCTCTGTTTAGGTGGGAATGTCGGGGGAAGGAAAAACGGAAGGGTTTGCAGAAAAATGGGAGTCTCAGTTCGGGCATGCGCTGATTTTCACATAGGCAGGGGAGAAAGACAGTGACTACATTTACATAAACATCAGCAATCTAATTATTTGTCCAAATATTAATTTGTCGGCTTTAACTGCAGTTTGGCACTTTCACTTTCATTCAGGAATATTTCATGCATGCCTCCCATGACAAACGAGATACTGAATGCAAGGAACTGCTGGAAGAGTGTAGTCTTAATAGAATGTTTGATACCACACATCGTATGAGAGAAAAAAAAAAAAAACTTAGATGAGGTTGGTAGGAAGTGTCAGAAATCCGTGTGTGTATAGACTATCCTGTCACAAAATGTGGCGAAAATCCTACACGAGGGAAACTGTTTGATTAAGGTGTTAACATGTTTACTGCATTTACAGTGAATTTTTCAGCCCATGATATTGTAGTGATATTAATGTACTGTAAACTTAGTAACTCAATCATTTTGACTAAGGTATGCTTTTAGAAACTGGGTATGCCTTTAGAAACTGAAAGAGTACTGCTGACAATACTAACTAACTTTGCCTCTAAATAAACATAAACAGAATACTGATCACACACTTAACGAATCTGTAAAGACAGGACAAACAACACGAACTGCAAGCGCGTCTTTTTTTAAAATAAGAGTGGCAAATCTGGATTTTGCCATTTCCAGATTTAAAAAGCTCTCGGGTAAAAAATGTTCCTTACAAATATATTTCGCGTGTTAGCAGATCACTGTAATCCACATGAGTCCAGATGCGCTCTCATAGCGGGGAATGAAAACAAAACCTTCATTGCAGCACATTTATAAATGCAACACTGACAACCCATGTCTACAAACATTTCTTCTTCCACTTGTTTTAATTACGATTGGCAATGCAGCATGGTGTTTGTCTGCCATCTATACACTGTCTTCGAAGCTATCATGCATATTAATGAAGTAGCACCTCATACACAATAGAGCGTGCTGATTGAAGGTCTAGAAAGACTTAGAAGTCTTTCTCATGAATTAATGCTAAAAGCTCAAAGACGTCACGTTTTACTGGCCAGTACAGACATCCAATCTACACACTGGAATTCACATAAGGATCTAATCGCCGTGACGCAGCTTTAATTTTTTTTTCAAAATGGAAGAACGAATTTGCTCGAAAGAACACAAAAACAACCAATTTTTACTTTTTTAAAATTTTTTTTATATATGTGTCCTGATAGTTTTTTTTAGCAGCGTGGGACACATATATGACTGTCAACATCTAAAAAAATGTTTTGGTGTTTCTTGACCCTTTAAAAATAATTAGTCTTCCGCAGATCATCATACTGTACATGTGTTACATTTGCGTTATCAAGCAAGTGAACAGGTTCACTTATGATAAGTTAATGTGTGAAATATAAAAGTAATTGTTTTATTTGTATACATATTTATATTTCATAGTTTGCCTTTTTGTTTGCAAGTTTTAATCCAGAATTTTAATAGTAATAATTGCAATACTTTCCCAGTACTTGCAATACTTTCCCCTTGATTCCTTCATTTGCTCTCTCCAGAGTTCAATGCACTGGTCTTCTTTATAACTGACTCTTAAATAGTTGTATAATACAAATTTAAAGCAAGCAAATTGGAAGTACGTTTTGTTCTGCACATTACAAGCCCATTAATCTGAATAACAGTCCGACTAAAGCCAGAGGAAGTTGCCAGGTTTTCCGCTGAAGGCTTCAGACACAAACATCACATCATTTTTGCATACCAGCCCAGTGCTGATTCAGTGTCAGAGAGTCATGGAAGTGTGGATGCTTTGTTTCCCATTATTCACGGAAATGGAGGATAGCAGGACTGTTTTTCATAGAGCGAGAGGTCAGTAAAGGACGCGAGTGTCAAAGAAAAGCAAAGTAGTGGTTTGTGTTCTTGCCAGTGCCCCCAACTGGAACGCATTTTCACAGTAATTAGGGTAATTAAAACGAAATTATAATTCACAACCTTTTTTCCCTCTAGGGAAGAAAATAGAAGAGCTATTTTGGGTTGACTGTATTCTAAAATTACAGTGCTGGAATGAGGGTAAGTGTGTCATCTTTGAGGGCAGAGACAGTTTAATTTTGGGTTGCTTGAGGAACACATGATTGAGCTAAATAGATGTATTGGCTCATACCTAGACTTTTTTTTTTTTCTTTTGGCTGAATTTAATAATGTTAGACTTAAATTGCTGGAGGCACTTCACACAATAGTTCATCCTTGAGTGTCACATGAGAAGGCCAATGAAAGGATTCCTTTAGCACTTTAAATTGAATACTGATGCTGAGAAGTCAATCTAATTTGTACAATGTAGGCATAAAAAGGATGAAAAAAAGCATACATCTGAATGAAAGAATCAGAGTTGTTCTCTATATTTTCATGAGATCTGGAACTATGTATGCGTGACCTGACCTGACTGAATCCTGCCATTCCCTGCACCAGGGGTTTGTCTAAACAGCGCCAGTGTTTGCACAGTGCTGTCAGGGTGACTGGACTGACTATCCTTCATGCTGCCTGTCTGAAATCCACTCTGTTAAAAACAAAGAAAAACTTCTAGTATTCTATATAAGACATCATCTGCATGATTTTCTGTTCAACATCATTTTCTTATCAGAAGTCACATTTAATGTACCTGAAAGAGAGATAGGAATTGTGATTATTGTACCATGATTTTTACCCACATCACTAATTCAGAAAGTATTTATCATGTCTCAAATGGAGAATTGTTACACTGAAAAAATAATTGTTGCAAACAAATTTATTTGAGGTGAATTTAAACAAATTAAATTGAGTAATTTTCAACTTAACTTTAAAATTAAGCCCAAATAAATTGAAAAATCCAAGGAATCATCTTTGAATGTTTTTTTTTTTTTTTTCCAGTGTAGTTTAAATATGTGGACACATTGGCCTTGTGGTAATACTGTAAAATTGGTGCAGATTCTAATTTACTCAAAAATGTTGTGCCCTTCACTGGTCTTCTTGTTAAAAATGATCTTAGAGGCAATTAAGGGGGGAAATTGCCCAGAAATCTTTATCTTGTTCTAAACCAATATATGTTTCTTTCGCCTGTTGAAGATATTGTATAAAGAATGGTACTAAACAAACATTAGATGCTGCCCATTTAGCTCCATACCGAATACTGCCATATATACTATGGAAGTCAATGATTATGATCAAATATTTGGTTTATATTTATTTATTTTCAAAACACTTTATTGAATTATAAGTTGCATTGCACCTACATGGCAATTAATTCTCTTTAGGCTATTAGCTGATAGTAAGGTTGGGGTTAAGCCCCGGTCAGATCACACAATTTTTATTGTCTTAAAATCATTATGTCAGATTATGCAATTTAAAAAAATAAATAAATAAAATAAATCTTGATAAAATCTTGACTTGTCGAATGTAACAAATGTGCCAGACTACATGTTCCTTCACGATCAGTCATCCCGTGATGTCTATGGTGAGTGTTATTTTCCAAAGCAGTCACATAACAAACACATTGCTATAACAATATTTCTTATATTAATTTCAGTGGTTTGTTTTATCTTATGTACCATTATCTTAGATCAAACGTGTATTTTTTTTTCAATATACTAGACAAACAAGAATAACGAATAACATTGCTATTGGTGAAATGCTTCAAAACTTGTCCACTATATGCTTCAGCTCCAAAATACAAACTTCTTTCTTAAATAAAATTAAATCTAGCCTAAATACAATTAAAGTATTAACAGTTTCAGAAAGACTTATTTTAAAATGTTTTCATTTTTAATGACAAAAGATGTTAAGTTTTAATTTATTAGTTTCATCAAGTATTTTGTATAAGCAAGACAGGCTTTTACCATGTATTAGCAGCACTGAACATGTTTCCAGATTACCTCGAAAGAACAAACTTGGTTGGAAGGCTAAGAGAACTCAACTCATTGTGAGAATGGAGATGTCTGCATATTTGTGCCAGTCTGTCAAATAAAATTGTTTAAAACTTTTGTTTAATATTTTAGAGAAAAGTGTTAAAATTTGCAAACCCATGATTGATCTTATCCACCCGAGACCCACCCATAAGTAAATATGCAGCTTATTTTTTTAATTACCTGACCCGCGGATTGACAGCAGCACTCGCAGATATAACTGAGAAATAATGTGCCCCTCCTGTCCATTGTCGGAACTTGTTGTG